>NC_073356.2:13445000-13605000 GCF_027580225.2 Misgurnus anguillicaudatus
CTTCTTGGTAAAGTGACAGTGGCAATTAAATATTTAACTTCAGCTTTCCTATAGATAACATTCCCACATCTTCCACAAAAAATAAAATTAAATAAGACCTCAAAATCACCTAAAACGGTTAACAATGCACTGAGAGATAATTCAGTACCCTTCAAAGCAAATCGATGGCTGAACATAAATGCAAAATAAAAGCTTCACTTCCACCGAGACTGGTAATGTATTATGGAACGTCGGCTCCGGATTAGGAGTGTTGGGTTAGAAAAGCCGTAAATCTACATGTGAATGACAAATCAGTAGTCCTCTCTACTCAAAGTGCTGTTCCTCGCCATAAATACCTTTTCATTGGCATGGAAACCATGAAGACCTTAAAAACATTAAATTCACTGCAAAAAGTACATACTGAAAATAGATATGCTTTTTAAAACCACAACATAAAATTCATTTAAATTAGGAAAATACCTAAACAATATAATTCCTCATTCACAAGTCAGATTTGTGCAGGTTATGAATTGTCTGAACTCGCTGCATGCTATGAAGTAGAAGACAAGCAAAAACAATAAAAAAAACAACTTTACGAAAGCAAAAACGAATTATCAGATCAACTGATACAAACATTCACATCATAAACAAACATGGTTTTAAAACAAAAAACATTTGTCTGGAGTGACCCAACCATCGCTGTGAGACTTAAAGAAGTCGCCACTGTGTCAAAGTCCAGTGGAAGACTAGTTTAGTTTTGGTAGCTCTTCTCACTGGTGGAGTAGTCATCGGTAGTGCAGGTATGGGGCGCCATTCCTCTGTGGATGGGTTCGGGGCTGTTGCCACCAGCGATGGTCAAACTGAGCAGACTGGTGCATGTGGGCAGATACACATGCTGGACGTGTTCCACTTCCGAGCGACACACCGGACAAGACTGCAAACGAATCAAATTCGTGGATTAGACGAAATGTGTTAGGTAAACTTTGTGACCTTTTATTAAACATGCACGTTCTCTTACCTGCAGCTGCTCTGCGCAGTTCTGGCAGCAGACCATGTGACCGCATGGGCAGAATGCGGCATCGATCTCCTCCTCGCAGCACAGCATGCACAGCAGCGCCTCCCGCAGTTTCTGTAGTTTCTCCTGCAGGAAACGACTCTGCTGGCAGCCCCCGCAGTCCAGCGCCTCCTCCTGGTCGCGAGAAGGCGAGCGGGACGATGGCGTGCGCTCCCCCGACCTCGACATCATGTCCACGATACCGGCGTTGTACAGCGCGCGCCTGGCGTAGTCGTACACTTCCTTGGATGTGCGGCGGATGTCGAACACGTACTTCTTGCCCATGTTGGCGTTGTCGTTGAGGAAAAGCGAGGCTAGGTGACCCTTGAAATCTCGGCTGTACTGCATCATGACAGCGTTCGTCACGGTGTCGCATCTGTGGAAAGTAAAACGGCCTTTATTTCCTGGGGGTTAACTTGATGGCATAAGCACACTATAAGCAACAGGGGAACCTCTTATGCCAATTTTTACAAGATGTAATAGACATATTATAGGCACACCTTGGAGATATGAGAAATTTCGACTTGAAATAGCCCACAGATCATTTGTTATAGCATGTCAAAATGCCCCTATTTGTTCTGGAGCAAAAAAGCGCTGTTCCGTTGGTGTGCCTTTAAATGCAAATGAGCTACTGGCCTCGCTCCCTTACTAAGAGATAGTGAGCACTTTAAGTAAAAAAAAAAAAGTATAATCATTGTGAATACAGTCTGAGAAAATAGTATCTTTAGCCGCATTAATGTGTTAACAAACATTTCGAAAAGCATTTGAATAAAATTAACCAGTCAGTCAGTTGCCGTGGGTGGGGCTTTGTTTTTGTGATGTCACTTTAACAAGAGAATCAAAATTGCTTTGGTTTATTGGGAATTCATTGTAGGGTTGTTGTGTTCACACCATCCCAACACAAATTTATGTCCAAACACCTTGTAAAAAAAAGGAATGGGCCACTGGATAGGTGCTGTAAATAGAAAAACATAGTGCCAGTTTTTCCAAGAACAAAGATCGGGTTCTTAAATGACTTAATTTAAGTTTGCATCTCGGTAATGCAACCAGAGCGCACATACTAATATTTATTTAAAAAAAAACAGGTGTGAGGGGAAAAGAGCCAAGCATGCAGACTTTCCTCCAGGAGACATTTATTACCAGACTTATGCAACACTGTCGCACTTATAGGTCAGGTAATGGGAACATTTGTCAGTACAGTACACCGACTACATCTTATCTGTTTGCTTTTCCAGTCAGCATCTCTCAGGATGGACTGAGATTGTGCCTAATGGTCATAAAACCAGGTGCAAAAATAGCAACTGAACAAATAGCACCTTAGATGCATAACTTTCTTAAAATGTTTTAATGGTACATTCACTTGTCGCATCTGTAAAAGGCGTGAGTCTCCGTGATGGCCCGGTAAAGGCCGCTGGCCGCTCGATTACTCATCAGCTTGAACAGCAGGACCACGCTGTCGCTGGTATCCTTGGTAACGGTTAAGTACACACTCTTTCCCGATTGCGTGGCAATTTGTATTATGGGATACGCTATCCTGAAATTAAGGGAAATAGCAAATGTTAGGCAACGATTGACTTAAAGGTGCAGTGTGATTTCTGTGCCACCAAATGTAAATCTGCAACAATGGCAGACAAGAGTAATGTGTGAAAAAACCCTGAAATGTTTCATTTTTGAGATGCAGTTTGGTACAGTTAGTGGCATTTCTATGCAATTGTGTCGTATATACTTTGGGATTAAGGAAGAGGAAAAACAAGAGAAGATTTAACTTCTTTTCTTTCCCAACTAATGTGTTTTGCTCTGGCACACTTTTCTAACCTGTTAACCAGTGTGAAGTCCTCTCGACAGACCGCTATGCCCTCTGGCCCCACTCCGATAGCCAACCTCTGTCCTTCAGCGTCCCGCGCCCAATGCCACTCCACCCCATAATGCTCCAGTGATGACACCAGCTGCAGGGCCTGGTACTCCACTGAGCCCTGACTCAAACCCTCAAGAGCCTTGTGCTTGGATATGATACTGCCGAAACAAAATATCAGAGGGACACAATGAGTCTGAGAGGACAATAACAGGCAGACAAAGACAGATATCTTGAATTTCACGACCTGTGTGTTGGGCTTATTGTAACTGTAACAGTCTATATAGACTCTAGAAATGGACCACAGAAATTAAACATATTGAAAATGCCGATTTTTTATTATAGCTTATAATAATGCTTAAATGCTCTCTTATACTTCTGAATTTAATGCTTGGATACAATAATGACCAATAACTAAAAGCTGTTATGGAAGTAAATCAATAACAACTAAATATACACTGCCGGTCGAAAGTTTTGAAATACTCGTTCTTTATTTATATTTTCCACATTTAATAATAATAATAATAATAATAATAATAATAATAATAATAATAATAATAATAATAATAATAATAATAATAATAAAATAATAAATAATAATTATTATAATAAAAATAATAATAAATAATAATTATAATAGTAAAAATAATAAT
This sequence comes from Misgurnus anguillicaudatus, assembly GCF_027580225.2. Taxonomy (NCBI): domain Eukaryota; kingdom Metazoa; phylum Chordata; class Actinopteri; order Cypriniformes; family Cobitidae; genus Misgurnus; species Misgurnus anguillicaudatus. Next base: position 13,448,539 of record NC_073356.2, read on the forward strand.
AATAATAATAGTAAAAATAATAATAGTAAAAATAATAATAATAATAATAATAATAATAATAATAATAATAATAATCATCATGTCCAAACTATAGCATAACTCAAATGTAACTGTGTGGAGTATGTTGATGACTAAGCATCCAAAAGACATCAAAACTGATCTTTTATCAACTGAATTGCAGTCACCCTTTGCCCAGAAATTGCAAAACTGTACTCATTTTATCAAAACGCTTCTTGAAGTTTCACCTTAGAATGAGTTTAAAATATGGAAAGTTCACATTTTATATGGGCTCTTATTGGCTGCGTTTCCTTAAATATTCTATCTATTAAAAATAATATTACAAATAATATTAAAAAAAATTCTAATAACAGAAATGAATCTGTTTGGCACAGCTATATATTTGTCTACCAAAGTGATTTTAAGCATTAACCATACACATTCAGATTAAAAGATTTATAAAATTGTTAACATTTCAGTCAAGTGTCTTAAAACTTTTGACCGGTAGTGTACATGTAGAAATATGGTATTAATAAGAAAACTATGTTAATTAATTTAATATAAATATCAACTTAAAAAATGTATAAAAATTAGGCATGGGCTGTTATGGGATTTTGGCGGTATGATGACCGTAAGCAAAAATACCATGGTTTCACGGTGTTGTGGTATTGCCATCACAACACTAAAATGTGTTATTTTGAAATGTCTGCGTATACGAACTACTTTTTAACTTAACAATACATTTTATTTTTAAGCAACATACAACAGGTATTCCAGGTAAAAATAAAGCCTTTATAATATTCTTTTAAAAAATATATTTTTGTAATATACATTAAAGAGCTGACAATAGAAATAATCGCGATTAATCGCATCCCAAAAAAAAGTTTGTGTTTACATAACATATGTGTGTACTGTGTGTAAATTATGTATATGTAAATACACACACACACACTCATGTATACGTTTAAGAAATATTTGCATTTAAATACAGTATGTACACATTTATATAAATATTTTATATATAAATATAACCATTTTTTCTTAGGTGGGTGTGTTTTTATATATAAATAATAATTATTATACACAGTACACACACATATGTTATGTAAACACAAACTTTTATTTTGGATACGATTAATCACGATCAATCTTTTGACAGCCCTAGTAAATATCAAATCAACTACATAAAGATTTCATTAATTGTGTGTAAACACAGTTCATACTGTATCACAGAAAATGTTTTGTGGTTTTGAAACCTTGACTCTTTAAAACCTCAGTAACCTTAAATCCAGCAACCGACCAAGCCTAATGAAAATGATACCTCAAATATATATTACTGATATAGCTGAACGCATATTGGCCACTACCTCAAAAGACATAAGCCTTAAGAAAACAAATAAAATGATTGCATTTACATTACAGCATCAGCCAAATGCGTAAAAGTATGCATTTTTATTAGCATGCGTGTTCCCTAGGTTCAAGCTCATGGCATTTTGCGTTTCTAACGCAATGCATACCACTGAGCTATACAGGAGCACATGATCTAACATAAACAAGCTAAAGATCTACAAAAACAGCACTGTAATTAGCCAAACCCTGTTTCGAGTGCTTTGTTTACAGCACACACCCCTGGATTAGAGAGATCATGCAGAGATGATGTCCCACAGAGTAACACAAGCAGTATTACATTCATATTGCCTCACCAAAGGATATTATATCGTCCTGCTAGTTAGTTTTCTATTGGGTTACAGCTTTATATTTGAACCCAACCTGTGGGTTTTACTTTTATTAGTGAGATGCTTTTATTAGGGAGAGCAAACTGGCTCCTTTGTCAATTAAATTGTTTCACTTTATTAAGTGTCACTAATAATAATATTGTTTCACTTTATTAAGTGTCACTAATAATAATAATAATAATAATAATAATAATAATAATAATAATAATAATAATAATAATAATAATAATAATAATAATAATAATAATAATAATCATCATAATCATAATCATAATCATAATCATAATCATAATCGTAATAAATAATAATCATAATAAATAATAAATAATAATAATAAATAATAATCATAATAATAATAATAATAATAATAATAATAATAATAATAATAATAATAATAATAATAATAATAAATATTAATAATAATAATAATAAATCATAATAATAATAAATAATAATAATAATAAATAATAAGCATAATAAATAATAATAATAAATAATAATAATAGATAAAAAAAAAAAAATAAAAATATAAATAAATAATAAATAATAATAATAATAATAATAATAATAATAATAACAGGCAGCAATGCAGTCTCTAAATTTGAGCATGCTAGAAAGTTATGGATGTTATATTTTGCACCTCCGTAACTGAATTAAATGCCCTAGTTATTTATGCAACTCCTTATTAAATATAGATCTCTGTATCACATATATCCATGTATGCATTACAAAAACACAAACTCGGAGAGATAATTGAGACTGATGTACCTGTTGATGGTGGCTTGGTTGGGCTCGATGCCACAAAGTTCGGTGTACCAATACTTGGCCGTGTTCTGGTTATAGTCGCCAAACTCTGCCTGGGCGAGGAGGGCGCTGAGCTCCTCGGCTTGTTCGGAGCACATCCGCAGATGTCCGCGATGCAGATCCTCTTTCACGTGCATGAAAAACAGGTGTCTGGAAAGCAATAGGGAGAGGCAGAGAAAGCAAGACAGTTAGTTATGTATGGAAGCAGGTGGAAAGTGAAGGCTCAACAGGTGGTGCACAAAAAAATAATCTGTAATGCAGACTGAAGCAGGTGAAGGGGAACTTGAATTGCATGCACGCACACAAACCACTTCTTGTGCGTTTACATATGCGACAATTAGGTCAACGAAAGGATACCATACACACAAAAACAAGAACAACCCAACAATCAATTGAAAGTAACAAAAGCCAAAGGAAAAGCAGAAATGATGGTTTCCTTTTCAATGTCGTCACTTTCACTTCAAATATCACTACAGGAGAATGTCAACACATGTGAATGCTTAATAAGTAGGTTGACATTTGTTCCAGTCTCGGTTCCATATCTGGTTATAAAACAGCCCTGGCTGTAACACACAATCGAGTCTGCGTGTTACCAAATGATAAGTCTCTAACCTCCCACAACATGAAACTGGTGCTAACAAACACTGACATAAATCCATATACAAAAGCATCTTTAATAAATAAACAAATGTGGGTCGAACATAAACATGCGTGTCTGCATCACAATTGAGTTCTGGGGAGAAAAGCGAAAGTGTACCAGATGTTTTTCAGTACAAACCTGTCTAACCGTTTACACAAACCTGCTCAACGGGGTGAAATATTCCCTAAACCAACTTTCTTCTTCCTGTACTGTGCAGTAGTTTAGATAGGGTCAGATATATTTATAAACCAGCCTGAGCTAGTTACACTTTAAGCCCTCGAGTGCCTATAAATCTATGTCCATTAAAACACCAAATGTCAACTACTGCATGTCCCCAAGATAATGTTTTGAGACCAAACAAAACTGATGTTTACCCCCAGGGTGCTTCTGTTCACCCGGTCAACAGAGGATCATGGGAACACCGAGATATTCCCGCTCCGCGCCTGCACGCAGACGATGACGCTCTGAAAACAAACAGCGGCGTATCAGTTGGCGCAGCGCTCCCCCGATAAACATTGACTGTTTTTCTTTCCTTTTAATCCAGAGAAAGAAAGAGATGGAGGTGGATTTATAGGCCAGACAAATAAACAAGACCTGCAGTCTGACAAAGGGAGTCTCGCACATCCTGCAATGACATCACGTTCATGTAATGAATTACCTGGGAGGCAAAACAAAAGCAACTGATGGGGACGGGGAGGGGAGGAGGGAAGGGTTACTGCCGGTCAAATGCACTTAACCGGGACTGAATGTGCAGCGCCGGTTCAGTCAAGCTTGTTAGACGACTAATCTTAGAAACACGCAACTGTGCTGATGTAACCAGTTGCCATCAACAAGCCCCGACACACAATGCACTCTTTCAAAGTGAATTTTTCAGCTGTTGTTAACCGAAAGCCATGTTAAGTGATGTTGCCAACGTTAAGGAGGAAACTGTAACCAGATGGCACGGGAAAAGTAATTTTACGATGTGAATCTTATCAAAACGCAATTATTTGATGAAAGCAAACATGAAGGTCCACCCCTCAACACAATTTGCTCTCATCCAAGTGACAATTGAGATTGTAAAAATTCACCAAATTTGCTAATACCTGCCTTGAAAACACTGCATAAACTAAAAATCACAGTGTCTTGCAGTTTAGTGCTGTGCATTCCCATAGCATCATACGGAATGATACACACTAGGTTAAGTGGAGGTTACTATAGTTCATTCGCTCAAACGGTTAAACCTGTTCTGTTGTTATTAAAGCATGTCAACCAGTAAACACGGCAGAGATTTTGATTTAATGTACTTAAAGGTGCAGTGTGTAAATTTTAGCGGCATCTAGTGGTGAGGTTGCGAATTGCAACCAACGGCTTAGTCCACGGCTCACCCCTTGCCTTTGAAACACACGGCTACGGTAGCCGCCACCGGACAAACATGTCATGGTCGGAGACAACATAGTAAAACAAATTGTCCGTTAAGGGCTTCTGTAGAAACATGGCAGCACAAGATGGCGACTTTCATGAAAGGGGACCCTCTGTGTATAGAGATAAAAAGTCTCATTCTAAGGTAATAAACACATTAACATACACCCCTGATAATATAGTTTTGTATATTATTTTGCATTTCTGTCAAAAGATCCTTTTAAAAATTACACACTGCACCTTTAAGTGACCGACTTAAATAAAAGACACAGAGCTTTGAGTTTGTAGCTTCACAATCCTTGCATGGGAACATTTAAATATTTGACATTTGCACGTACGTGTGCATGTATATTTGTATGTGCTTCTGTGTTACGTAAACATGTAAATTTTACAACAAGAAAGGTAGGAACGATCTGAAATTTAGAGGAAACATCAAAAAAACCTTATTAGCCTTGCTTACGAATATTAATGAGGTGATATGTGAACAAACACAGTATTAATTCTTTTATGAATATTAATATGACATTCTTTGACATTTGTACATGTATACGTGTTTCTGTGTTACGCAAACATGTAAAAATATTACAACAAGGATGGTGAAAACAATCTGAAATTTGGAGAGAACATCAAATATATTAAACCTTATTAGCCTTGCTTATGAATATTAATAAGGTGATATGTAAACAAATACAGTATTAATCTTATTACCAATACTAAATTAGTCATATTTATCCTAACAGTTAGTGCCATATTTGCACGTGTGTACATACGGAGCATGTGAAAGATATCTACAACTTATTTTGTTGTTTACTAGATGAACTCGTTGGGTTGGGTTGGGTTAAGGTGTGGCATGATTTCTGGCTTCAAAACGTTTAGTACATGCACTCAAAGTGAAACTAAGATAATTCATGGCTGGGCTAATAAACAAAATAAATTAACATGTAAATATTCAATCATGTGCTTTAACAACCCGAAAAAACTGAGAATATAATCTCAGAATAAAACCTTAAACTTTCACACAGAGAAAAAAATACTTTGAAAATATTTAGATGTGATTATGTAACTAGAATAATTCAGTTTGCTGTACATTCAAATATAAAAAAATACGCTGTTGTGTGTTATCTAAGAGAACTTCTGTTTAGCGTGGTTGAGGTTTGCGCTCCATACGCCGTGCACTTTCTGCCGAATTTCCTCAGACGTTTGACAGCAAAACGAATCTGATGCCAGGCAGTGGGACAATCATTTTAATGACTCAAAGTTCACAAAGTTTATGGCATCTCTCTCAAACCCGACTTGGCTTATCATAGTTTCACATCAGAAACAGCTGCTGGTTGGTTTGTCAGACAAAAACAAAGTCGGAAAGTTGAAGCATGCAAACATTAAAATCACTTTCATTTAAAACGGTCAAAGATTAATTCAACTTTTAATGTGGGTTCAAGTGCTTTCCCCACCTAACCCTAAATAAGGCCCTGTTTACACCTGGTATTAAGATGCGTTTTGGTCGATCTGATCACAGGTGAACGTGAAACTTTGGAGCTTGTCCACTTTCGACCACATTCAGAGGTAGTCGAAAATGCATTTATTCAGATAACTTTCATAGTGTAGATGCTTATTTGGCTGAATGTGTTCGAGGAGCCACACAATCCGCTTACTCGCCTATTGATCGAATGTGTGATGTACAAAGCACAATGTTTTCCCATCGATCCTGACTTCTAGCGCAAATCCAGTAGGGCTGTTACAATGATTTAATAATCATCTCATCGCAATTGTTTGACCTTATAGCGATGATTTTAGATCACCGCAATGATTGCACATCTCTTTAAAAACACAAGGGGGAGCTGCAGCGACTGTATAAACGAGACAGTATCAGATGGCTGCTATTTAAGGCCTGTTCTGGTATAGTCAGTTTATTTTGATTGCATTTTTATTTTCAGTTATTTTTCATATTTAAGACAATTTATTGTGTTTATTTCTTATGAAAAATGTTATTTTGAAAGATATATTTGTGTGAAATTATTTCATGAACAAACAAAGTGTATGAAAATTAAAGCAATAAACAGACAATTAATCGTCATAATCGCCTAAGTCCTAAAACAGGCAATTAATCGCCATAAACATCACAATTTATTAATCAATTAACCATCAGCCAAATTTCATTACAGTCCTTAAATCCAGTGTTTGAAACAATGATAAAACTAAAGCGGCTGCTCTCATTTTCATTTCATTTTTTAAGTGTGTGAAAGTTGTGCAAGCTTATTTCATCATTATTATGAAATATCTGTAAAAACCCATAAACATTCAAAATTGGACAACATGTTTACTAACAATACAACTAGCGCTACTCACATAATATTAGTCCATGCACTTTTTAATTTAACAACTCATCTATAGGCCATCCACTCGAAGGAATCAGAAAAAAAGCGGTCGAAAACTTTACAAAAGAGATGAATTTAAAACACAACATGTGAACGAACATGTGTTTTTTTCTTGTCCGATGGACCAAAACGCATGATCTTAATACCAGGTGTAGATGTATTCTTAAACTCTTGGGGCTTTTTGCTCTCACCAAGTCTTACTAATTGTTTAATCTTAGTTACAGACCAAGTCATTGTGTCGGACCCCCAAACATCTGGAACAAAGGACAAAACGTTCCTCTGAAATGAAACGAGAGGCTTCTGCCTGGAGACAGCGACAAAGAGGCAAATCCACACAGGAGTTTCATTCTTTTCAAGCGCCCTTTAAACAATGCGGTTTCAGAGTTAGTCAAATAACATTGCTCTGAGGCGTGTGGCGGGGGTTACTCGCAGTCAACGAACTCTAGTAAACCCTTCCAGCAGCTCTGCGAACCACAGGTAAGCACTGCTTGTTAAACCGGAAAGATGAATTAATCATCATTCGCTTGAACTAGATTAAATTCTGGTAAAAACTGAATTGGCAATAGTTTGCAAATAATGATGCGCAAATCAAGATGCCGTGGGTAAAATATCCCCTATACAAAAACATTTGCGCCCAGACGACCCAATTGAATGACATACACGCATTTCAGCGTAGGTTACTACAGTTCATTCGTTTAGGTGGTTAAACTTGTTCAGTGTGTCATCCAGTAAACACGGTACAACAGAGCAAAATATATAAATCTGCATCTTTTACAGTCATCTAGCAAGTTAGGAGTTTATACAAAGCCTTACAAACCTTGCTTGAGAACATTTGAATCTTTGACATATATTTGCATGTACATTTCTATGCACTTCTATGCAAACGTGGAAATATTACAAGCAGGGATGCAAGAATGAAGTAACATTAAAGGAACCTATAATAAAGTGTCTAATGAATATTATTTGACATTCCCATTAAAATAAATGTATTTACTACGGTAAAATTCTTACACACTATAGCATTTTTAATATTTACTTAATATTTGGTAAGGTTCAAAGTAAGTTTTTACTACAATTGATCAATTCACTAGTTTATTTACTTATTCGTTTATCTATTTATTTATTCATCCATTTATTTATTTTATTATTTATTTAATTATTTATTTATTTATCTATTTATTCATTCAGTATTTATTACTTCATTTATATATTTATTAATTAATTTATTTATTTATTACTTTTAGCGCCATATCAGCATCAAAAACAAACACAGAGTATCACAACATTACACCACTACACACTGTAAAAAATGATATAATAATAATAATAATAATAATAATAATAATAATAATAATAATAATAATAATAAATAATAATAAATAATAATAATAATAATTTTATTTTCTATATAAATAAAAAATATGTACATTAATAACATGGTTTCTTACATGTATGTGTGTGCTTATATAAACATAATATTTACACACAACACACACAAATATATTACGAAAACAAACACTTTTATTATATGCGAAAGCTTTTTAATATATGCGATTAATGTTTTGACAACCCTAAAATTTAAAGTTTATTTTTATAAGTTATTTCAACTTTAAATCAAAACTTAAACAGATAATTCACACAAAAAATGAACACAAAATATTATATTTTTAAACAAACAATTCCTGTGCCCCATTTACTTCCATAGTATTGTTTTTTCCTACTGTAGAAATAAATGGGGCTCATGATCGGTTTGGTTACAAACATTAATTAAAATATCTTCCTTCATGTTCATCAAAACAAAGAAATGTATACAGGTTTGTAACAACATGAAAGCGAGTAATTTATATTGAACTCTCTCTTTAAAGTAGTAGGTTGAATTGACTTGCAAAACCAAGTTGTTTTAAATTCATGCTGCATTATTTTTAATAGTGTAGCTAATAATACAGAATACTATTATCTACACTAACAAAGTGTAGTAATTATTACTATCCTTAACTATACTGCCCAGGAGTCAATTGACTGAAATGCAGGTGGACACTAGCAATACTTGGATTACTACTGTGTTTGTTCAGATAATGGTGCAACAGTTTGGCAGGGTTTTTTGTTTGGCCTTAAAACGACTGGTTTTATGTGGTCAGCCGAAAGAGCAGAGACCATAATCTGGCAATGTAATGAGCCAAAATGAAACTCACAGCTCCATGTTTTATTGCATGTGCCCCAACTGCCAGTTTAGTTGCGATCTTGTAAATACCCTTCTATGGTAAGGTGATCAAAAGCTTACGGTGATGCTAGTGACCTCATTGTTGGGATTAGACGTGGGGTGAGAATGGCAAGAGGTCTCCGCAGCTTTCAGATCGTATTCAAGTTGACCCCGAATAACACCCGAGCTCCAGTTTTAGCTGACAACACCCAGGGCCCTGACTGTGAAGATAACAAGAGCTGAGATCATGGTGACCTGTTTTGCATAGTTGGAGGCGTAAAGAAAACCAGCGGTTGTTTGTGTTATAGTTCTTATTCAAACATTGTCGAAACATCCACCGATCGAAGAAGCCGGTGTCAAAGCATACATGCACTTTTTAATCTTCCAAACATTATTTGCGAGTTGCGAGAGCCCAATCTGTCGAATTTGTGCACGGATTAATGTTTTAAAAAGCCTTCTCTTTAGTTAAAATGTGCTGTGCCTCGGTTAATGGCGCTGGCCTTGGTGGATCAACAAGATCATTGAGTGCTGATGAGAATGTTAAACACTTGAGCCCTGAAAACAATAAAGCAGGCATGCTGTTCAAGCCAGACTTGTGTCAAAGACTAACCATGAACACGCAACCTTTAAGAGCACAGACCATTTAACTTCCTCATAAAACGACACAAGCGAATTCACTTAAAACCACAAAGTTTACAGCGCACACACACCCATTCATTTCGGCCAAAATGAGAAACAACAGGAAGCATTTGGGAGATGAAAACAGGTAGCAATGGTGTAAAGGAAAGATGGCATGAGATCATTTTGATCATTTAGACTAATCAAAATCATACACTTATTTTCAATTTCCAACATGGCACCTTAAAATGTATCTTGCATATTCCTACCCATATTCCTAGTGTGCAAAATCACATAGCAGGACAGATTCTTTCCCTTCACATTCATCTTGGAATCAGACTGATAGCATGTGGCGCTGCCTAAAAGTGCTACGTTTCAGATAAGACTTGGCTTGATGTAAGTGTGAACGTGTCTTATTTTGCATGCTATAAATACAGCAGTGCCGATTAAAAAAGTCCCACTCAGAAAACAGCATGGTGGAAGTAGGCATATGAATTTCTGTGGTCAAGAACAGGGGGTGGGGTTGATCCTCAAAAGAGCCTGTAATGCATTAAGCAGGATCAGGCCCCAAATGCTGGTGGTATCATAAACTGTGCCTCGGTTAAGGATTTTACCCAATCTGTAATTAAAACAGTAACTTTTCAACATTTCTGCTGACTCTGTTTGCCATTCTGGTAAATATTTCTTCTGACTGGCAACCATCCACCAGCACTCTGCTGCTCAGAAAAAAAAATGAAGATCTATTTTCGGAAGATGCACTTATTCTAATGAACACAAAGGACTGTCATAATGAAAACTAGCGTCTGTAGTTGCTTATTCAGTACACTCTAGGTCTTATATAAGTGTCTCTTTTGCATTTAGAGGTCTGTATGTAGTTTAGAGCAGCTTACATAATGTAAGTAGAAAGAGATAGAAAGGATGTGAAGAGTGTGAAAGCGTGAACAGTGTCACAGCCCTGGACATGAGCTGAATGCAACAGGGGTCAGTGCGAAGCCCGCTCTCATTTTCAATTCGGGGACCTGGAAGGCACACAGGACTTTTTCCCTTTCTGTAAAAGAAAGGAAAGTTCATCCATCCTTCCGGTAACGAATAACGTGCATTTACGAAAGCGTGCATTTCCAGCTTATGACGCAGCATCTTGTCTCATCTCATCTCTACTACGTCTCGTACGCTACTCTCTCGTGAAGGTGTGTTGGTGGTTACCGGAAGCTAGTTATTTTAATGTGTAAAGCTTTAAATATTGATATTCTTCTCACAAAGGTTATTTCTTCTGCCCTCAGAAGACCTTTATTAACAAACTGGAGTCTTGTGGATTACTTCTGTAAAGGATAGAGTTTTCAAAATAAGAAAAATCATTTACTACCATTATAAAGCTTGGAAAAGCCAGGACATTTTCTAATAAAAACTCAAACTCTGATTGTGTTTGTCTGAAAATTTTTTTTTATAATACACTTCTAGGATGGCTTGAGGATAAATACTTCATTGTGTATCTGCTGAACTAACCCTTCAAAAAAACATTGAGACCAGCCTTCAACCACAATAGTTCCACAATGCTTTTAAATGAGAGACATCACAGGTCAGTTAGATCCTGCTTAAGCTTGAACAGTCTGTTCCTGCAGGGCATGTGCGCACATTCATTTAACTCCTATATCAACACTTTGGTACTCTGGAGCAGTTATATGGGGACACATGTTCCCCTGAGGCTTCCAAACGTTCACGTTTTTCCAGATATAACATCGGAGTACATGTTCCAGATGAAATCCATAGAGCGAGAACAACCGACTTCATGCACATGGAGTATGAAGTAAACTCTACTGCTTCAGGCTGCACTTATACTAGCTTGTGGTGAACATGCCAGAACTCACCCGCAGTCGATGCGGCGAGCAGTGGCAAACAGTGTTGAAGTAGAGGAAAGGTCATCACACAAAGAAGGTTAGAGAACATGACCCTGATGACTGGAAGCTGGGACTCATCACACATGCATGTGCGTGCACACCAGAATCAACAGCAGTGCCAAAGGGGAAACAATAGACTGGTTTCATGCGACGGCAGACTGCGTTATACTCAGAAATACCGGGCAGCCATCTGCATCAGTCACCAGTGTCATTTTCTAGATTTAGTCTATCATCACTCTTATACTGTTAACAATGAGAACGAGAAACTATGTAAAGGTTTGGAAGGATAAAAAATAAATACTCCATTGTCTTCAACCTTTATTAGGCCAAGGTCCCCTTAATGGATAGAGAGGAGGAGAAGGGACCCCAAGTACATGTATTAAATCAAATTATGGATTTATATATTTTAGGACAGTTACGTTACAAAGAAATTAAAATTTAAAATTGTATACACAAATACTACATAACACTTTAAAATGTACTTTAATATTTTAAAATCCCATTTGAATCAAGTTTTATATAATTTTTTATGGGAATCATTTATATTATTAGACTTTAAATGCACTTTTGTTGGACAACTAATTTTATTTTTATTCTTTTAATAATAAATAAAAAGATTATTTAAACAATATTTGGAGGACCCCCAGTAATACCACCATGGTCCCCCAAGGTGCTCCGGACCCATACACTTTATTACACTATTAACACCAGAAAAATTAGGGCTGGATATTGTGACCAATTCGGCATTCTGGTTTGATTCTTTTTTTATATGGTTTCGGTGTATATATATATATATATATATAAAAAATATATCATTCAATCGGTTTTGATTCAATCCAATATCAAGTTTGCCTGGCTAACACCAGACCACTCTCATAGAGAATGAGACGTGGTCTGGGAACCACACGTTCATTTTCTCGTATTTAAGGCGTAGTTTGCGAATGCCCAAAGCTGTTTATTGGGCGCTATGAATGTCTATCAAATGCGTCTGTACGTAGCTCATAGCCAATCGGTGTGTCTCATAGACGTCGGCATCGTCTTGCTGCCCCCTCCCCGTTCTGTGATTGGTTCCCTATTTCAGGGGCAAAATGCGTCCATAGCTTCCATGCTACACTTGCAGCGTGAATAAATTTGCGCGCAAGGCAGCATGGGGACAACTAGGCTAATATCAAGTAGTTATCAACAGTTAACTAATGGAATTTATGTGGTGTGCTTTCACTTTAAGACCTACACGGATCCACTTTACTGTCAAACATGTTCTTCTTGAATTGCTAAATTGCACAACAGGCTACGTTTACAAGGACAATCGCTGCATTTTGAAATAATTTTGTGAAAATACGTCCGTTCTAGTCTGAGGAAACCCGGTATTTGTGCGCTCTCTGAAACCTTCAGATGTGTTTTTAAGAGGTGCGCAAACACAAAACTACTCAAACAGCATGTGAGTAGCGCAATGAGATTGGTTTCGTTTCTTGTTTGCTTAATTATTTAAATTGGCATGGCCTACAACACGTGCATATAATGGTGCAACCAGTGCCTGAGCATTGTTCGTGGTTGCCCCTTGGCCATCCCGATTGTCGGGCTATCCCGATTTTCGTAACATGTAAGTCTTCACACTGCAAGCCGTTTTCATGACCATTAAAATACCTTATCCAGTGTGACTTATGGCTTGAATGACATTACATTACATGTGGTGGGGTGTGATGTCCCTCCGCCCGCATCAAGATCTCGAGGAAGAAAAGCGCAACACGTGCGACTTTCAATTAGCAGCCCGGATTTCTCCCCCAACATCCTTTAATCCCTCCACCATCTGTCAGAGACCCCAGCACAATGTCCCGGGAAATGGAAGCAAACATACTGTACGAACATGTCGTCCTGACAGGACTCGAGCTAGCAAACTTACAGATTTCAGTTTATCGAAAAGATCCAGGCCAAGCTCAGATAACAAAACAGGCTGACGATCGAATAATTGAAAGGGTTCGATGTGGAGTTAAAACTTGTAAGGTGCAAGTATATATATATATATATTCATATCGCTGGATATCATCTGATGCTAACGAACAACGAATAAGGTCATGTGACACCCTATTTATAACATCGATGAATGAGACACAAACAGTGGAAAAACAACAGTCGAAGGAAAGCACTGTATCAACAATCTTTAAAAAGGTGCAATGTGGGACACACTGGACCTTTAACATCCAAAAACACATTTTTGGGATCAGCATCCTGACTTAATTTCCATAACAAGCACTGAAACTAGACATTCAAATTCTTCAGCAGGACGTTTTTTAAGCGCGAGCGTCACAAGCATTTAAAATGCTCTAAGTTAATCCATTTTTGGATAACCAACACACCCATACAAAAGTTTAATTTCTGATGTCATTAAAAAGGAACTTCCTGGTTCACTTCAAGTTAAACAATATCGTCTGCATCTGTGGTATGTTGTTTATGGAAATAAAATAGAAATGTCTGCTATTCAAGCTTTAAAGTTGTTTGAATGTTTTGCTACTAAAAAAATTGTTTAGAACAAACAAGAATAGCAAGTAAATCATCTTGCTGGTTTTATGGTAAACCATGTGGTGTTTAAGTCTCGTGGCTATGCTCCTACAATAGTTAATTGTCTTATATCCTTTTATTTGTTTTAGGGAAATGTGATGCACTATAATACTGAAAAAAAAATACAAACGTGTACTGTAATACTGAATAAAAGAGCATCAGGGGTGGTGAGCTCAGTCTCTATGGGTTTGACTCTTTGAGCTGGGGATCGCATTTCCTGCTGCTGCTTGCAGCACAACGACCTATAGTAACCCACAGCGAGCGGGGTTACTATAGGACAAACTACTGTACTGAGGTAAAAAAAAAATTAGCAGGCTACTGTGCAGTATTTTCCATTTCTGTCTCTTACCCAAGACACATGACTACAGTTAATGTGCATCTTATCAACTAGTATTGCAAAATGAATATTTAATATGTAACATGCCCTAGATTTTTGCTGTTATATTTTAACACGGATAACGTCCAAAAACAGGGCATGGTTTAAACCAGGCATGAAATTCACATTAAGTACAGATAACGGAGGAAAAACGCTTTAGCTTTCATTAATCCAACACATAACATTCACACGCTCTCTCTTCCGGTCTCATTTCACCTCTTTTTCTTACTGAACGGAAGTTTAGAGAAATGTGTCGATGTCTGCCCACAAACTATTTGCATCTTCGCTCACTGCTTCCTCAAACTATTTTCTCCTGCGTATGATGAGAACATTACACGCGCGTGTTTGTTCGTACCTCGTCTGCTCCTGCAGGATAAGGTGAGGCTCCACGAAAAACTTCACTCGGAGCCGTAGTCTGCAGGGCGTGAGGTTGTCCATCTGTTGCGAGATTCTGTTCCTCAGGTTCAGCCACAGGTTTTCTCCTTTGCTGCCAGAAAACTGCAGCCCAAAGTAATCCACCTCGATTATTCCCAACTTCCGACATACCTGCAAAAGACAGAGAGGGACTTACTTTAACATTGCAAGGTTGATAAGTATAGTGTCAGAAAGCATATAAGCTTCATTAAAGGGAGAGTTCAGCCAAAAATTAAAATTCTGTTTTATTTACTCACTCTCGTGTTGTTACAAACCGGTTTAAATTTTTTTGTTCTGATGAACAAAAAGAAAGATATTTTGAGATGTATACATGTTTGTAACAACATGAAAGTGTGTAAATTACAATTTTCATTTTTGGGTGAACAATTACTTTAATCTTTGTCTAGTTTAAGGATGTTGCCATATTTGTGAAAACAAAATAAATTTACCCAAGAAGTGAATTGCACAAGATATCAAGACATTCAGTGTGTTAAAGGAACAGTTTACACAATAATTAAATTTGTTACACTTTACAAGGAAGCGCATAAGAACGAAAGCGATTCAAAGTTGCCAAATATTTTATGGCCCTTTGTTTCATATTTTATTTCTTTTCTCGGTTTCAATTTACCTGAAAGCGCTATGTAAATATACATTGTTTTTAAGCAATTCCATGCAATTTTTTTATTTTAACCATGTTGATATCTCTGAAATGTCAGATTTAGTGGCTTAAATATCAATGTGAGGTCTCGATTTAAGTTTGAAAACCTTAAAAAAAAATTCATAGTTAGGCAGCTTTCAGAATCGTCACATCATAATATTGTTTCTTCCTAATAAAAGGCGCATGCAAAAAATAAAATAAAAATTTGATATTCTTTGAAGAGCCATCCATGCTTCATTTGTTGGATATTACTGCTTCCAGTTTGTGTATTTTATTGCAGATTTTTACAAAGTAGGCTACCTATGTTGTCTCCCAAAAAACATCCACTTTTGTCACATCCATAACACGTATTTCACTCATCTAAAACAAAAATTACTATATTTCTGATGTCTGGACTCCATCAACAGGGGATTTAAATAATATATTAATTTTTGACTGAAAATGTCACATCCATAACGCTAAAATAAATTACTCTTTTGCATCAGAATATATTATTTACCAACATTGGTCATTGGTCAGTCATGGGTTGGTTTACTTTAACGGAGCATGAACGTACGTTTTAGAGCTTCAACATTTTTTAAATAAAAATAAATTTAAAATTATTTTTTTTTTAAATAAAAAAAACTACATCCGGGGCTGGTTGGCATGGGAGTGAGTAAATTATAAGAACTTTTATTTTGCGTTTCATGTTTCCACTGGTTTTCTTGTTTTACAGCAGTGACTAAAAACAATCCTTGCTTTCCTTCCAAACAAACATTTCACGGTAATAAAAATGTATAACGCATCATACACAAACACAGAGTTTCTTGTGAATTGCCTAATAAGCTTGAATATGCAGTTTAATAAGGCGTTTTATGGGGAAATTTCGTGGCCCTTTTGAACATCTGTAGGAATATAGATGTGTGAAACGGCTTGGTGTGTTAAACACGCTTTTCTCCACACAGTCATTACATAACCTTTATAAAGCTACAGTGACGCGACAAATCCCCATCAAAAGGATACGCTAAAGAAAGCTTTTAGTGGTTATTGTGTGGAGAAAATACACGGCAAAGTTAAATTAAGCCTACGAGGGTTGCTAAAAAATCATAAATGTATTAGTATGGCTCGTTATGATAACATTGTGTGCAAATGTAAGAGTCTGTTTAACATGTTCATTAATGTTTAAAAACGTAGGTTTGAAGAGGCAGTACACCTCCATACATGAGTCAACCGCACCGCTGAGGAGCGTTTGAACTTTAGTAACCTCGAGCATGCCGTCAGAACGCACATGCAAAGCGCACGCTATTGTTTTGAGTAACCAAAACATCATCTTTTCTGAAATGAAGCACAGGTTTAAACTACAACATATTTTGTTGCTTACTGAATAAATGTTATCACATTTGCTTTCAAAACTAATAATCATACACAGCCTAATATCTGAGTCTTATCAAACAGCGTCATGCAAAAGTAACAGTGAATGGAAACAACTATCAAAAATGATGCAAAATACTATTTCACTTTAATATCAAGAAACACTCATACATTAAAACAGATAGACAATCTGGTGACAATATGATTTTCCTATTGTGCCTCGTATAAACTCATTCATTCAGCGTCCAGTCTACACGTTGCACGTTTTATTTACATTTATTTATATTTCGACACAATATACGTTTAGAAACACTCGTAACAAACACATCTGCATCACATTGAGACTTTAAATCAAGATATTATCATTACCTTATTCAGACAGTCCTCTCCGTTTGCCTTAGCGTCCACTTCTATCTCCATTACCACCGAGTCCGGTCGCGTTACATTGCAGAGCATTTTGGAGAGGGGTTTTCTCTTTGGTCTACCCGTCCTTTATGAAAAACACTAAAACAGCTCGCACTGTTGTCCCCTCGAGTAACCCTACATCAGCCCTCGATCACTTTCTCAAAACCTTCTCTTTATCTCTGAGCTGAAGCTCAGCGCTGGTCGGTGCTATATTAAACGACGACAGTTCAAGCACCGCCCACTTTATACAACAGCCAATCATCGAAGCGCATCAGAACCCACATCCTCTGACAGCAACCGTAGCGTCCTCTAGCGATGCAAAATAATGAGTAATTGATAGAGTTCGTCAAAAAAATCCCATACGAAGATTAACCATAGTTTAAGGACAATATAGTTAGCTATGCTGTTTGTCATTAAATCAGTTTCAACAAGTTCAACTGTAAATCTGCAAAATCACCTTTCCATTTAATATAATAAAACAATGCTTAAAGGGATAGTTCACGCAAAAATGGAACATTCTGTCATCATTTACTCACCCTCATGTTGTTACAAGCCTGTATGAATTTCTTTGTTCTGATGAACACGACGGAAGATATTTTGGTAATCAAACCATTCGTGAGCCCCATTCACTTACCTAGTTTATTTATTTTCTACTATGTAAGTGAATGGGTCTCACGAATGGTTTGGTTGCAAGCATTCCTTTAAGATATCTTCCTTGGTGTTCATCAGAAGAAAATTAATTTATACAGGTTTGTAACACATGAGAGTGAGTAAATGATGACATTTCATTTTTGGGTGAACTATAGACGGTTTCAGCAGTAACAACATAAACAAGCGGCTTTCGTGGTCAACACGTAACTTCCGGTAAACTCCGCTAAGAAGAAATAACAACAAATTACTTTAAACATAGTTTATTTATATAACAAGCAAAATAAACAACACGTAGATTACCTAGGGAACCAAAACATTTCTTATTTTCAACAAGGTATTTGTTTAAAAGTTCAGTTTAGCAACTAGTCAGACCAATAAAAAAAACTGAAACCGGAAGTAAAGTTCTGACCAGACGGGTATCGCGCCACCGCACATGCGTCCGATAAAACGGTCTATAGGCCTACCTTTAATTTTCTTAAAGGATCTCAGTGTAATTTATTTTATTTCTTTATTGTGACTTTAAAATACAACCGAGCCCCTAAGGTGACACTGGAGTAAAAAAATCAAAAGTTTCGTTTCACATGCTCACGCGAAACCTTTATGTGCAGAAATTTTTTTGTTTAGTTTTGCGTGCTCACGTGAAACTTTCGCGCGTGCACGTGAAACTTTCGCGCGTGCACGTAAAACCTTTGGGTGCTTACGTGAAACTTTCGTAGGCGCACATGAAACTATCGCGTGCACTCACGAAAGTTTCACGTGAGCACGCAAAACTAAACGCAGTAGTTTTACATGCGCATGCGATGGTTTCACGTGCGTATGCGAGACTAAACTTTATTTAATTTTTGCTCCATGTCCTCTTAGGGCTCCGTAAAATTCAGATACTAATGATGTGTAACGCATTGCTATCCAGAAACCATATTTGTATGCATACTATTTTTTGTTTAAAATGTTGTAAATAATAACAATCATAAAAAAGTCTTAAAGTCACAATGTTACGAAAGTAGCGATTTTCACATTTTCCCAATCATGACGTATATCCAAGTGAAATGGTTTCTGAAATGAAACAAAGGTAGGGCTGGACTTGAAATCGTCCATTGAGAATTGATTGAATTGTTGGAAGTTGAGTCATGTTGCTATTTGCTAATCGCTGCGATCTTTTCCCAGGGCCCTGTCCTCCCTCCATACCCCGAGACCGGAAGTAAAGATAGATTGTTTCAAGGAGGGAAGAAGATTTGCGATTTTGATTAAAGATTGTGAGGGCACATCATGAAGCTCACAGATCATTTGTCATTTGTAAAAAATATTGCAAAAATTTAAGTTTTCGATTTCAGTTTCATTGTGATTTTTAAATTGTGCGATCAACTGTCATAATAAAATATAATGAATCTCACAAAATGAATCTTGTGAGAAACCTATTTACTTGGAGCTTGTCCATTCAGGACACAATCATGAGAGAGAATTCGGCCAATGTCTGTGATTTTTCTCAATTCCAAAGGAGTGCCAGTATGCTTCTGGCTTAAGATTATATTTAACATATATTATGCATGTCTGCCTGCTTTTCACAGCATGTTGACACTGAGAGTAAGACCCAAAAGCCTTTAATAATGAATATTTAAGTTGCTCAGGAAAACAAAGTTTGCTATTTTAAGCCATAACATCCGTATCCATACACCTCATGTTCTGGGTATCATATTGGCCACACACAGCTCACAGCTGAACTTGCATTTCCTCTCTCAAAGAGACCAAGCAATAGTGAATAAATGGCAGTTCAGTGATGCAACCATACTAAATTGCTCAGTATTAAAAATCTTCTTTAAAAGGGACATTAAAGAAGCTTTATTAATAAAGCCATGTTATTACAACCCTTCTTCGTACTGAGGAACAACAAAATATCTTAAAAGTCACAGAATCTGTAAAATAAATCAAAGCTGATACGTTTGAGAAAGGTGTACAAAAGTGAAAAATAAAGCAGTGTTGGTGAACAGAAACACACACACGTACACACACAGCTTTAGTCTATGATGTATATGGTTTGTGGTGCGGTGTGACAGTAAGTGATTTTAACACACTGTTGTAAAAGCCCCAGGGGCCTTGTGAGATATTACAGCCCCCATGTGCACAGACAGAGGTGTAATCTGATTCTAATCACTCAGCGTTATTTTGACACAGAAAGGGATCGCTGACACAGCATCATATTTATCTGAAAGAAATGAACTTGTATGAAAGGGTCATAAGATCTGTCCTTACATTTACAAATTAGACCAACATTACTACCATCTACATCACCCTGAAGCTTAGAAGAACTCATTTGGTTTACTAATTTCCCTCTGGCTCCACTCTTCAGCTGATGAAAAAAAAATTCTGTGTGAATGGAATTTCAAAGACAAACGGAACTCTAAATCATGACAGAATGCTCTTTCTCATTCAACAAAATACTAAATGATGCATTAAATACAGAACAGAATCACCACAAAATGCCATTTATTAACCCCTTGGAGCCGCGTGAATTACTTCTGTGAAGGATGAATGCACCGTTTGAGGATTTAAAGTCAGAAGTTGTTCCATGATCCCTGTTATATAGCATTATAAAGCTTGAAAAAGCAAGGACATTTACTAAAATAACTCCAAATGTGCTGGTCTGAAAGATGATGGATGCATATCATTGCTTGAGGGTGAGTAAATCATGGGGTAATTTTGATATTTGGCTGGAGCATCACTTTAAAGGGGACATTTCACAAGACTATTTTTAAGAGGTAAAATAAATCTTTGGTGTCCCCAGACAGAATATACATATGTGAAGTGTTAGCTCAAAATACCAGATAGTTTATTATAGCATGTTAAAATGGCCACTTTGTAGGTTTGAGCAAATTTGTTTTGGGTGTGTCCTTTTAAATGCAAATGAGCTGATGAAATGCAAACACTGATCACAATGATGGTTGTTTGTTATAATTGAAACTCAATTGTGCTGTTTATTATTATTATTCTCTCTCTCTCTCTCTCTCTCTCTCTCTCTCTCTCTCTCTCTCTCTCTCTCTCTCTCTCTCTCTCTCACACACACTCTCTGTGTGCATTAAATGGCAGTGCGGTGGTTGGATAGTGCAGATTAAGGGGGGTATTATTATAATAAGATCCCCTTTAAAGGGACACCACAAAATATGCTAATTTTCCAGCTCCTGTAGAGTTAAACATTTGATTCTTACCGTTTTGGAATTCATTCAGCTGATATCCGGGTCTGGCGCTACCACTTTTAGCATAGCTTAGCACAATCCATTGAATTTGATTAGACCATTAGCATCACGCTAAAAAATAACCAAAGAGTTTCAATATTTTTCCTATTTCAAACTTGACTCTTCTGTAGTTACATCGTGTACTAAGACTGAAGGAAAACTAAAAGTTGCAATTTTAGGCCCATATGGCTAGGAACTATACTCTCATTCTGGCGTAATAATCAGCCAATGCTGTTATAACGTGGCTGCAGCAGGCGCAATGAAATTACGCAATGCCTGAAAATATTCCCCTGCTATTGAATGTAACCAAGGGGACTATTTTCGGGCACTGCGTAATATACGCCTGCTGCAGCCATGGTACAGCAGCAAAGTCCTTGATTATTTTTAAGTGCAATGCTAATGGTCTAATCAGATTCAATGGATTGTGCTAAGCTATGCTACAATGGTACCATCAGACCCGAAGATCAGTTGAATGGATTTCAAAATGGTAAAATCAAATGTTTAACTCTAGGGGAGCTGAAAAATGAACATATTTTCAAAAAAAAGTGGAGTGTCCCTTTAAGGGGGTCACCTACTATGGCTTAATCTTTCGAAATGTATTAGTCTCAGGTGTCCCCAGACGATGCCTGTGAAGTTTTAGGTCCAAATACCCTATATATTATGTATCATACCATGCTGAAAAGGCCTATTTTTGGGTGTGTGTGTGTCTCTTTAAATATAAATGAGCTGTTGCTTCCTCCCCCATTTACTGTCCTATCCTGAAAACATGGAGTATTTTTCAAGACATTCACCTTACTTTTCCTAATAAATGTGCAGTAATTAATTATGTAAAGAAGATTTAAAATAGACCTAACTGTGGTCTTTGGATGGTTGTGGGCAGGGCCTGCACAAAGTGATGTCAGTTTGCTCATAAAATGCCAACGTCTTGTCCCATGAGACTGTTGAGTTTTAAAGGAATAGTCTACTCATTTTCAATATTAAATATGTTATTACCTTAACTAAGAATTGTTGATACATCCCTCTATCATCTGTGTGCGTGCACGTAAGCGCTGGAGCGCGCTGCGACGCTTCGATAGCATTTAGCTTAGCCCCATTCATTCAATGGTACCATTTAGAGATAAAGTTAGAAGTGACCAAACACATCAACGTTTTTCCTATTTAAGACGAGTATACGAGCAAGTTTGGTGGTACAAAATAAAACGTAGCGCTTTTCTAAGCGGATTTAAAAGAGGAACTATATTTTATGGCGTAATAGCACTTTTGGGAGTACTTCAACTCGCCTGAAAAGTCCGCTCCCCTTCTCACTCTCATAATGGGAGAGGGAGGGTGTTACTGCACGGAGTCGAAGTACTGCCAAAAGTGCTATTACGCCATAAAATGTAGCTCCTCTTTTAAATCCGCTTAGAAAAGCGCTACGTTTTATTTTGTACCACCAAACTTGCTCGTACAACTACTCGTCTTAAATAGGAAAAACGTTGATGTGTTTGGTCACTTCTAACTTTATCTCTAAATGGTACCATTGAATGAATGGGATTAAGCTAAATGCTATCGAAGCGTCGCAGCGCGCTCCAGCACTTACGTGCACGCACACAGATGATAGAGGGATGTATCAACAATTCTTAGTTAAGGTAATAACATATTTTAATATTGAAAATGAGTAGACTATTCCTTTAATGGGATTTTTACATCATTACGTGGTGGTGTGTACACACCCAGGCGACACACAATTATGTTCAAACAACATATAAGTACATTTCTCATATTACTGTAGGTCACCTTTAATGTCAATAAAATCAACTTTTGATTTTAGACATGTATAAGTAATGCTGAAATTATCATGGACTAAGATAAAAAAAAATGAGGTAGGCTATACGTGTTTCATTTTTAGTTCATGTTAGCTAATTGCATTAACTAATACTAACAAACAAGCTTATTGTAAAGTGCACTGTTAGTGTGGCATAATGCACATGGGAAATGACAAATTCAGAAGATTAATGTCTCGACTACGCCACCCGGAATACAACAGGAAATTTAACAATAAGTTATGAAGGTTCTGATTATTTCCGAAAAATGTGCACCAATTAACCAATCTCAACCTGGCCTTATTTCTTGTTAGTTTAAGCCCTCAGTAAAATCTGACTTGTCTAAGCTCCCCTTATCAACCACAATGATCTCATTCTGTGTAAGACAATGCTGATACAACAAGCTGAAGATATGATGTACCTGACACCTAACTTCCAGAAAAGATGTGTCATTGTTTGGTCATAAGAATTCAGTCATTCCTGCAGCAACCAACACCATCCTATTTAAGAGCCAACATTTGCTCCAGACAGTCCTTGAATTCTGGCAGATCATGGACCTGACTGCGAAAACACAACAACCCAGACCGAACACCAATGATGGGAGGGCATCAAAAGAGTCAGATGAAGGTATATTGGAGAGAGGATGCCCAGACACCACACAGCCTCATAAACCTTTCATGCACACATTCAGGAAGGACCCAGAATGTCAGACTGCAATATCTGCTTGTCAGAACCCAAATTTATGGCCAAACCTGGGATCGTGTTTGCCTCTGCGCTGCTGTTTGTGTCTATATTTGAGCTGTAAATGGAAAGAGAGCCTACAAAAAAACACACGGGACTCTCACTTACCCAGCAATTTTTGCTCTACATTTGGGAGCCTTGTATACTTGGAATCAACCAGTGACGTACACACTGTTAAAGATACTGGATGGCTAGGCAGCTCCTTTGGTGACGCAGGCAAACAGGAAGTGGGACAGGAAATAGATTTTCTTATGTCTCCTCTAGTCTGTAATGATTTGACCAATGGACGAGACCAAACTCAGAAGTATTTGACCGACACTGTGCTGAAAGTGGAACTGTGGGATATAGGAAGCGGGACCAGACGGTACATGGCAAAGTGGCAGCTGTCAGAAGGAAGTACCCTGCTGGCAGAGGACGTATGGCTGTCTGGAGTGACTGAATGAGGGAATAAACAAATATTGAAGACAAGCGACATCTATCATAGTTGAGGTGGTATAGTATTTGTAAATGCAAACTATAAAATAAATGCTGGGTTAAACCTTTTGTTGGGTTAAATGTGGACAGCTGGGTTTATATGTGTTGTTTTATGTGGCAAATAAGATGTACACTGTAAAAAAACCTGTTGGAATTACAGTAAAAAAATGGTAGCTGTGGGTGCAAGAAACCCTCTGTAAAATATACAGGAAACACGTAAACAACTTTGCAGTTAAACATGCACTGTAAAAAATACATTAGCGTTTTCTTTTCTTTTTTACAATAAGTTTTAAGAAATTTCACAATTCTTAATTGTACTTTTCACAGCAAAGTTTTGTATACTTTGCAATTCTTTTGTATTTCATTGAGTGGTAAACTGTATGTGTCTTTTATTATGAATCTGCTTTGTACTTAATGACATACAGTTAACCATCATAACACATGCAGTAAAAGACATTTCCAATACATGTAGAGATGGCGCAGTGTCATTCACGCAAATACAAAACACTATGAGGGTAACACATGTGACATAAAAAAATACCATAAACATTTATTAAAGGGGACATTTCACAAGACTTTTAAAAGATGTAAAATAAATCTTTGGTGTCCCCAGAGTACGTATGTGAAATTTGGCTTTTTGCCCTTTTTGGGTGTGTCCTTTAAAATGCAAATGAGCTGATGAAACGCAAACACTGATCACCATAACGGTGGTTTGTTGCAACTGAAACTCTATTGTGCTTTTTATTATTCTCTCTCTCTCTCTCTCTCTCTCTCTCTCTCTCTCTCTCTCTCTCTCTCTCTCTCTCTCTCTCTCTCTCTCTGCACTAAACGGCAGTGCGGTGGTTATATAGTGTACATTTAGGGGTGGTATTATTATAATAAGATCCCCTTTTGACATCACAAGGGGATCCACATTTCAATGACCTATTTTTTCACATGCTTGCAGAAAATGGTTTACAAAACTTAGTTACTGGGTTGATCTTTTTCACAATTTCTAGAATGATAGAAGCACTGAAGACTCAATTGTAGCACTTAAGCATGCATAATGAAACTTAAATTTTCATGAAATGTCACCTTTAAACAACAAAGAATCCAAGATAAAAAACTCAAATGTACGTAACTGGTAACAAATTGAAAGGAAAACATAATTATTTAATTAAAATAATGTCACTCAGGGAATTGTGGAAATATCCCTTTTACTGTTTTTTACCGTAAATTTTATTTAGTATTTTTAACGTACAAAAACCATAATTTTAACTATATTTTACCATAAAAGTAAATTATCTCAATTAATATTATAAAGTTCACACTTTTTACTTTCAAAAACCATACATTTTACTTTATTTTACAGTAAAATCAGTGGCGACGCATGACTGCTCATCCGAGTGGCACAAATTTAAAATAAGTGTTCGTAGTGTCATGTGTGTTGCTTGTGTTTTCAAAATATGTGTTTGTTGCGTCACGTAAACCATGTGCATCGCGTGTTTTGTCAAAATAAGTGCCTGCTGCGTCAAAACCGTTTATTATTAAAGAGGCGCTCGCGTTCACAAAAGACACTCCCTTAACAGTAAACTCTGATTACGCATGAGATTATGCGAGTATCTGGCAAACGAGAGGGTCTCTTTTTTTATCATAAACCCTTTAGACACGTCTGCAGCATGCACTTATTTTGACAAAACACGTGATGCACATAGGATTACTCGACGCCCCGAACACATATTTTAAAATTAGGAACCACACACATGACGGGCTACATACATGTTGTGACGAATTTCGCATGGAGCGCCCTCGAAAAAAGAAGTCACCGGCCGCCACGGAGTGAAATTAAAGGTAATGTTTTGTTAAAGTTACCTGTATATTCAATGCTATCTCACAAGAATTCGTACATATTTTAAGAGTTGGCTAATTGTATTATTTTATACAACCACATTCGTACGTTTTTGTACGATTTGCCTTGACCCCTGTGATGTTGGGGTTAGGTGCGGGGTTAGGCGCTAAGTTTCGTTGTTGTTGTTTTTCATGAAAATATTTGCACATTTAACTTTGTATGAATTAGCCAACTCGTAAAATATGTAGATCAGGTTGGTATATTTTAAGGTTTGTCAATTTACTAGTTTTAAAACTAGTGCTGGGCATAGATGAATCAAGATTAAGTAATTCTTGCGCATAATATATGAGTTTGTGCTGTGTGTAATTATTATGTATTTATAAATACACACACATTTATGTATGTATTTAAGAAACATTTACATGTGTATATATATTTACTTATGTTTTATATATTCTATATTATATATAAATAAAACATTTCTTAAATGTATACGTGTGTGTGTGTGTGTGTGTGTGTTTGTGTGTGTGTGTGTGTGTGTGTGTGTGTGTGTGTGTGTGTGTGTGTGTGTGTGTGTGTGTGTGTGTGTGTTTAAATATACATAATATTTACACACAGCACAAACTTATAGATTATTCCAAAAATAACTTAATCTAGATGAATGTATGCCCAGCACTAATTGAAAAATAGCATTTTTAAATTTTTATTCCATTAAAATTGCAAACATTTTACAGTGTGCAGTAAAGGAGAGATATGAGTCATCTAATGAAAAGGAAACTTGAGAATGGGCCCTTTTGACTACAGCAACACCTTAGCAACTATCTATTGTAACAACCACATAGCAACGTAAAAACAATCTAAACATCTCACCACTTACATCGCAATGCCTTAGCAGCCACCAATATGGATGATTCTCACGAAACCATTGAAACACCACGGCACTAATGATTTTAGCTTTAAAATATGTAATATAGTAACATTAAAAAGCATCAGAATTAACACAATACTGTGTTCTACCTTGCACAATGTGTGATTTCAACACAAGAATTTATAATTGTAAATTTTATCTCATTTTCTGCTGAAATTCTCATTACCACAATGTGTCCGACTGTGTTTGAACATGTGTTATGTTGTAATTTAATCAAATTAACACAAAAATAATAAGAAAAAAATAAATGGATGTTTTGCTAGACTACTTTAGATGACAGAAATTTTTTTACTGAATATTCATGTATAATAATGATGAAGAAAAATTAGGAAAATTATGTGTCCATGCCTGATGTTCTCATCCTCCGCAACACTTTTTGAGAACAGTTTAAGCACACACACAGAATTTTAATAAAGTTTGATTTTGAGTGACCAAGCACATGGACCAGTTACTTCAAGATGGCTACCAGATAAGATCATTTTTTTACAATTAATTTGAAATATTGTCTTGTCAGAATGCTTACACGACATTTTGATTATCATTACCGCAACAGATGCTTATTAAATGTTAATTTAATTAATAGAAGCCTAATACTTTGATTTTAAATGCATGTGCAGAATCTCCAAATTATGTTCTTTCTGATTTGTCATGTCATTTTGAAAATATGTCAGTGTTGATGTTTTCTGACTGTTGCGGTAATGAGATTTTTTAGGACAAATTTTTTAAATTATGTTACAAAAAGTGTTAAATGATAAGTAAAAGTTTTTAAATTAATGTTCCCATTTACTCCAGACTTTGTTTTTCAATGTCTGGTGGGAAAAAAAGTAAATTTAAGCAATTTTTACATTTCATGCTTGACATTTTTAAAACCAAGTTTTCGTGAGAATCACCCATATAACAATATAACCAATTTGAAAGCATTGTGCAACACAATTGTGGTCGTCCGTTTTGCACGGAGAAGCAGCAGTCAGAAATAATAAGTATTTCATAATAGTCAAATTTTTGCTCTATTATTTTTTGTTTGTTTCATGGCACTTCCGAAGTAGTACATGGAGCAGTTTTAGTAATAGTACAGCGTGTGCTCTTTTCTCACATCAGGATCTGAATGTCTCGCTGGTGAAAGGAAAAAGCCTAACACAAGCTCACACACAAATAAAAGCTTGAATTCATAAAGCTTAATATTTTTGGCAGACCAAAACACGCTTCATGAGGATTTTCAACTAGAATTATATAATTCAGATGTTTTTATGTGAAATAAGATTTTTAAATTTGCCTAAATGACCACATAACCACACAAATAATATATAGTGAGCTAAGAGACTCATTTTATTGTTAAGAGGTTAAACTGACACAAAGCAAAAGCCCAAATAGCTGTTTAAAGCTCGAGCCAAGACGATGGGCGGCGAGCTTTTTTGGCTGCAGTGCTGGTTTGTTAAGATCTAATAGATGACATACAGCTGTAATTTGATACAGTATACTATAGCTTAGATAATTTAGTATTAATACAATTGTAACTGAATCTTAAATGCACAATTTAAAAAAAATGACATTGAGAAAATACTCTCTATTTAATCTAACAGCTTTTATATAGAAACAAGAGACCTCATTTGTGTTTGTTTTTTTTTGCTATACCAGACTATACTGGGTAGTGCATTATAGTTTTATTTTTTTGCTGGTGTAAGATGATTTAAATATGATGCCTAAATCACAATGCTCTGCTGCTACAGACAGAGGTGCTTAAATATGTTGTATCCATTATCTGTGCTTGTGTTACACACTGTGCAGAATGTAATAGAGTCTAACACAAGCACAATTTCCATTCTGTTTATCCTCACCTGCTATAATCCTGCTGAGGCATCAAATGGCTTGCTTTGATGCATGCAGAGAAAAAACGCACATGGCACGAACCGAAGACTTTGGATGTGAGTCATGGGATTTGTTTGACGATGAACCTTCATGTACAAATCCCTAAACAATGACCCTGACTTTAACTTTCACGCAGATATATGTGAACCATGCTAAGAGACAATCCCAGAATGCCCCAATTAACCTTTAAATTTGTTTACAACTTCAAGTGATTACTCAGTCTGTATAAATGAGAGATAAATGTTATCTGTCTCAATATTGTGCACTGGGTGTTATCAGACACAGAGCTGATTGTACTTCACACTCCCGCATGACACGGTAACATTCAGTTTTACCACGGTACATTAACATGCTGATGTATCATCTCAAGGTGAGGTGTTGGACGCATCTGTCTCTGTAAATCTCTCTGATCCTCTTCTCAGGTTGCTCACGAATGCATTTACTCTCTCTCTCTCTCTCTCTCTCTCTCTCTCTCTCTCTCTCTCTCGCACCCTCTCTCTCTCTTTAAAGGGGTAATGGCACAGAAACAGAAGGAGCATTTTTGGAGGTCTTCACAGCTTATTAGTCATTCCTTAAAAGGGTGGACATGAATATTAGAGAAAGCACATTGACCTGAATAATCAGGCAAGCACAACACGGCAGGACAGCACATCCCCATACAATGAGGATTAGGTGACAAACTGCATGATGCAAAATTGTAACTACAGTATATGGCTCACATTTCACATGGACATCGAACCAGTGATGACATTATCATTATGTTGTTATTTTCGTGCTTAAAATTCCAAACTATGGATATTTGGTAATAAGAGTTTGCTCTTGTTTTTTTGTTGCTACATTTTTTTATTCTGACTTAATATGCAGGAATGAATAACAAAATACTTGTACAGTAAAAAAAAATGACTTTCTTACTTTGTACTTTTTCTCTTGTTTTCAGTACAAATTTATCTAAAAATTCATAAATTAAGAAGCATATGAGCATAATGACCTTAGAAAATTTATTTAGTTGTTAGACAAAAAACATCAAATTTAAGTGAATTTGTGCTTAAAACAAGCAGAAAAATTTGCTTACCCCATTGGCAGATTTTTTGCTTGCTTTAAGCACAAATTTACTTAAATTGTATATTTTTATCAATAAACTAGACTTTTTTATTTTATCAGGTCATTTTGCTAATCAAGAAAATAAATATTGATTTAAAGGAATAGTCCATTGTCTTAAAAGAAAAATCCAGATAATTTACTCACCACCATGTCATCCAAAATGTTGATGTCTTTCTTTGTTCAGTCGAGAAGAAATTATGCTTTTTGATGAAAACATTGCAGGATTTTTCTCATTTTAATGGACTTTAATAGAGCCCAACATTTAATACTTAACTCAACACGTAACAGTTTTTTTCAACGGAGTTTCAAAGGACTATAAACGATCCCAAACGAGGCATAAGGGTCTTATCTAGCAAAACGATTGTCATTTTTGACAAGAAAAATAACAAATATACACTTTTAAAACACAACTTCTCGTCTAGATCTGGTCGTGATGCGCCAGGTGACCCCACGCAATACGTCATGACGTCAAGAGGTCACAGAGGACGAACGCGAAACTCCGCCCCAGTGTTTACAAGTGTGTTGAAAGAGGAACGTTCCTACGTTGTTGTATGTCAACTGATACTAATTAATGTCTTTGTGTCAGTTTATTGTTTACAATGGTCTGCAAATGTGCGTTTTATATATGTAACACGTGACCTCCCTACGTCATTACGCATTTACGTTAGGTCGCGCTGGACCGGACCTAGAAGAAAAGTTGTGGTTTAAAAGAGCATATTTTTTATTTTTCTTGTCAAAAATGACAATCGTTTCGCTAGATAAGACCCTTATGTCTCGTTTGGGATTGTTTATAGTCCTTTGAAACTCTGTTGAAAAAAACTGTTACGTGTTGAGTTAAGTGTTAATTTTTGGTGTCTATTAAAGTCCATTAAAATGAGAAAAATCCTGCAATGTTTTCCTCAAAAAACATAATTTCTTCTCGACTGAACAAAGAAAGACATCAACATTTTGGAGGACATGGTGGTGAGTAAATTATCTGGATTGTTCTTTTAAGAAAATGGAATATTAATTTAAGAATCTTTAGATATTTGTACTGAAAAAAAAGACAAAAAATACTAAGTATGAAAGTAATTTTTTGCAGTGTATGGTTTTATCGGTCTGGCTATTGGCTAAACTGATATGTGAAACAAATACCTTGTTGAAAATAAAATGTTTTGGTTTGCTTAACACGAGTAGAGACGACGAGCATGGATCAACAGTGTTAAGGAAAGTTACTTTAAAAAGTAATGCATTACAATATTTAGTTAACTAAAATATTAATGTGTACATTTATAAAGTAATGCGTTACTTCACTCATTATTTCAGACCCCCAACACTGATCACAACTGTGCATTGTATAGACGGTTTCATTGGACGCATGTGCGCTAACGCGATACACGTCTGGATTCGAACTTCCGGTTTTGTTTTATATAATGGTCTGACTGTGCTAAACTGATCTCTTGAACAAATGCCTTGTCGAAAATAACAAATGTTTTGGTTCCTAGGTAATCTACGTGTTTTTTTTTTTTGCTTGTTATATAAATAAACTATGTTTAAAGAACTTTGTTGTTATTTATTCCTACACTGAAAAAAATGATTCATTGAATTTAATCAATTTTTTAAGGTAAGTGGTTACAATCAATTTATTTAAGCTACATTTAAACTAAAGTTTTATATTTTATTTTACTTTACTAATCTTTTTTGTTTAAATGTAGCTTAAATTAATTGAACCACTTACCTTAAAAAAATTATTAAATTCAATGAATAATTTTTTCAGTGTAGCGGAGTTTACCGGAAGTTACGTGCGGACCACGACAGCCGCTTGTTTATGTTGTTACTGCTAAAACCGTCTATACTTTAATTTTACACAGTAACATTAACTCAGTTAATACACTTTAGATATGATATGTGAACTGAGGTACTTTAAATGGCATTTATTTACCTTGTAATCAGACATAAACTACTGTAAACGGATTCTGTTGTTGGGTCACTCTACAAAAAAGGTGGAAATGCTTGTCCCTTGCTTTTGCAGACCCCGTAATCATTTAATTTGACCCAATAATCCCATAATGATATATATTTAATAAATATAGACTGTCCTTAAAATAATGAGAGAGTTTATTTATTTAATTGTCTTTTTTTAAACTTTAGTTTAAATGTCTGGTCCTAAAAATTGCCATGTCCATTTGATCATACATGGAAGTTGAACTGTGTACTTATTATGTAAAACCATGTTTTTTATAAAACAAATCTAATTTGCATTTACCTTTAACCCTGTATGAATTTACTACAACACTAAAATGGTAAAAATACACCATTAATATGAATAATATCAAATAAATATTTGTCCCCCAAATTTATGTCATTGGTGTTACCCTAACCAAAGCACTTTTATTTTGAAACAATGCATCAGCTCTTTGATTTCACGGTTTTTCATGGGTCAAGAGGTCAGTGAAAGAAGTGCAGTGAAGGAAGGCAAAAGGTTTATGAGTTGTCTTACCTTATTTGTCTAAAATATCATGATATATCTAAGAATTTTGAGATAAGATTTTTTGGATGTCATTAGTGTTACTCTTTTTATAGCTGGGAGTGTTAAGATCTTAAAATACATTATACTGAATAAGTATGTGATTGTTACATCTCTGATGAAATAGCACATGGCTAATGGCAGCCATTTTGTTAAAATGTTTGTTTTTTCTGTGAATTGTCATTGGTGTTACCGTCATTGGTGTTACCGTCTTCTCTAATGAGTACTTCCTTAGCACTATTCCTTTAACTGACCAACATATATTATATTCTCATTTTGTCAGGTATTAAAGATACAACGTCATGGATTCTTTATTAAAATGTATTAAAAAGTAAAAAATAGATTAAGCTCCCCGTTTTGCGGATTCATAGATTGACAAGTTAAAAATGCTATTTTAGAAGTTTTGGGTGTTTTGAAAGAAGGTCATTTAAGCAGATTTTCATCACCCGAATTCCAACTTTTCTGTAGAATGACCCTGTTATTGATTATATGTGAAAGTCTATCGGAAGATGTGTTTAGTCCAGAAAAGTCGTTTGTTTATGTTGTTGCAGCTGAAACCGTCTATATAGAATAGCTTATTAGACTTATACAACATCATTGCTCTGTTAGAACCCTGACCAATAAAACACATGCAAAACCCCTTTGGGACATTGTGAAATTGCTGCTGTTGAGCCATTGAGGATGAAGGAAATTAATTAGATGTCATTTTACTGTCAAACCCACCAAATAAGATTCTGTTATTATAACAATCTGACGAACAACATTAAATGTCAGGATGTCTTTTTTACAGTAAGGCAGAATTGAAAGCTGACTGGTGTAGTTTAAAGCCTGGTTGATTCCAGCCGGTGAAGCAGCGGGTAGTCTCATAATTAACCTGTTAATCAGCGATTTTGCATGAGAGAGACTAAAGCTGTTCAGCATAAAAGAGCACACAACACACACTGTGCTATCTTGACAACCTCACAGACAGTTGGAGAAGGAAACAGCCCTGATAATCTATGTTTAGCTCACTAATAACAGAGTGATTGCCTAAGTGTGAGAGGATGGACAGACAGACACAGAGAACATAAATGGAAAATAGGAGCTATTTAGATTCAATTCAACCTTATTGTCATTGTGCAGAGAAACAACGAAATGCTGCATTTAGAGCCATTTACACAATTTTCATAGTTTTCAACGAAAAACGGAAATGCATGTTTTGGTCATACATTTATATGATAATGACAGTTTGGGGGCCTGACAACTTCAATAAAAGTATCAACGTGCAAGTTTTGGAAACAATACCACTTTTTTCTCCATGCAAAATGTGAATTTGTGAAAATGGAGACTTTCAGAGATTCTGTAAAAAACTGTAAAATTTATCAATGTGAGGTCACATTGCCTTCAGTAAATTGTACTCTGTCCACTAGATACTATTGCCTCAGTCTCAGACTTTATAAATCAGATCTATTTTAACTGAAAGCGCTCAATGTCTGTTTGTAAGGAAATGAGGAGCTGTAGCTCATTTGCATTTAAAGGTACACCCATTAAAACAGCACATTTTTGCTCCCACCCAAATATGGACATTTTGAACTTACTATAATAACAGATGTTGGTATAATAAATAAATGGTATTTTGAGCTGAAACTACACACACACATTCTAGGCCCACCTGAGACTGATATTACATCTTGTAAAAAGGCAATAAAAGGTGCCCTTTAACAGACCAAGCTAAGTTTCAGCAAACAATTATTCTCTCAATTGCTTACCTGCTTGTTGCTTTACCCTCTGTACCATTGCTAATAAACCTTGTGAAGGATCATACCCATCTTGTTCGTGACACATACCAAGTAAGCTATACTAAGCTATACTTATTAATATATACTTATTAAGCTATATTTTTTTTAGAAAACTTAAAAATCAACCTTATTTTGCAGCAAGCAATTTTGCATTTAAAAGATGTGTAATAGCCGTTCAAACACAGCCCAGACGTTAATAGATGGCAAACCATAGACCAAAAATTATTAAAATAAACAAAAATCAACCAACACCATCACTGCTGACTTCCCTTACATGCCGAAATATCTTGCATCTCAAGTTAAAACTACATGTAGGCCTAACCAAAAGTTTATTTTGCCTAGAAGTAGGTTACTCTTAGGCAGACTTTATTGGGTCTATTATCTATCTTACTAATGCAAAAACTACATGCTTCACTCTTAAATAAAGCGTTTTAAACATAGATCTTAAAGGAAAACACCACAGTTTTTCAATTTTTTACTATGTTCTTACATCAACTTAGAAAATTAATACATCCCTTTATTTCAATGTTTGCACTTTTAATGTTTAAATAGCACATTGTGAACGATAGCATTTAGCCTAGCCCAATTCATTCCTTAGGATCCAAACAGGGATGAATTTAGAAGCACCAAACACTTCCACGTTTTCCCCTATTTAAAGACTGGTGGCACAAAATAAAACTTTTGTTTGGAGCCATAGGAATGAATGGGGCTAGGCTAAATGCTAACACATTCACAAAGCGCTGTACAAAGATTAAAAGTGCACACATTGAAAAAAGATTGAGTTAAGAACATAGTAAAATATTGAAAAACAGTAGTGTTTTCCTTTAAGTAGATTGTCAAAAGGATTTGTAGTCGAGGGCTTTAAAAACCCTTTTGGCAATAAGAAATGTAGGTATGATTATCTTGTTGGATGTGTTAAGTTTTAATGGAACAATGATTGGATTCATGCATTTACTGTTGATGGCTCAGGCACACTGAGTTCAGTCCAAATGGCTTTCTGTTGTGAAAGTGTGCTGGCTGTCATCCAGCTCACATTAGTGTATTCAGTTTGATAAAATATGCAAAAGTTTTCTTTGTCCTCTGGACAGCCACCTAAGGCATGACAAGGAACTCATTAAGTTAAATCCAGGAATTTTCAACATAGGGAAAATCAAAACCTAAACCTTTACAGAACATATTATAGTGGTTCCACATTTTATTGAATGTAGTGCTTTAATAAAAAATAAATAAAAAATAATAATAATACTCCAATGCTAGCTTTCAAAATTACAATTCATTTTTTAACTATTATGTGCAACTACAGTGCTTTTGAATAGCTATCAGTATTATTCAGGATAAAATTGCCAGAAAAATAACCAGCAAGGGACCAACATTGTCATGCTAAACAGCCAAACTTAAACCTCATTAAATCTTAACATTTTCTTCAAGCAGCAATCTTCATAGTGTCTAACATTTTTAAGGCAAAACTAGGCTTGCTGGACTAAGGGGGCATTGATGAATTTTGGGTGGGCAGCCATAACACTCAATGTAAAATATATATAAACAGATCTGGGCCGGGTTTCCCAAAAGCATCGTAAGGCTAAGTAGATCGTAAAAACGATCGTACGAATCATCTTAGAATTACGGGCCGTTTACCAAAAGCTTCGTAGCTTAAGTAGCACTTAAAAATCATTGTAGATCTACGAGTGGTCTGGAGTAATCGTTAATTTATGAGTGCATCGTAAGACAACAGAGTTACAAGGTCACCTGCAGGACAACCAGCAAATTACACTCCTGCAATGCCGATAATGTAATGTTTTAAATGTAGGCTATATTTATTTATTGGGGTTTTCTTTGCTTATTTGTTTAAATTACTTTAATATAATATATTTAAAATTCAAATGAAATAAAATTTAAATGACTAAACATAAATTAACAAAGAAGGAAAACATATTTGGTACAATTTTGGTAAAAGTTGGTACTAGCAAATTGATAATTGTTCCTACCAATTTCTGCTATAATTCATCCATCTACAGTAAAAAAAAAATTTTTTTGAAGGGTATGGCATATGATTAAAGAAACAAAATAAATCTTTACGGTACAATGCAATAATCCACAATAATAAAAAAACATAGATAATAAACAACAACAAATAATAATAATAATCTAAACTATAATATAAAATGCAGAAGGCTAAAACATTTAAAAAGCCATTGAACAATAATGAAAAATATTATAAAAAATATTAGTGCACATCAGCTGAAGATCATTAGCCTAAACAAGCTTGTGCTACAAATTTGAGTCATTCTATTGGTGACATTTCAGAACTTGACAAACGGATAGCAACTCGTATAGCACTTAAAACCCAGCTGCGAGCGATCGTTATACGTGCATCTTTGGGAAACGCACGTAAATGAACAACAAATGTTCGTTAAGTAGCTCGTAGAAAGCGCTCTTAAGTGCTAAGTTATCGGGAAACCCAGCCCTGAAGGTTTTACTTTATTTGTCTCCCTCAAACAAAAAATACATAATTCATATTCTGTGTCTCATCAATATCGCCAACATTGTCGCAGACATTGGTGGGCGGGGCTAATATAAATTGCATTTGCCAACAAGGGACGCTATTTGTGTAAAGAGACACTCTATTTTTTAAGATTGGCTGGACATTTTGGAGGTGCAAAGGGAAAATCTGGGGGGGGGGGCAATGCACCCCTTAGCCCCCCTGTAGACCCAGCCTTGATGCAAAAAACTCCCAAAAAAATCGCCAAATCTCTGTACCCAGATGACCTACAACTATATTTTAAGTGTGCATTCAATGGACACTTTACTATCCCATGACGCAATGCGGGCTGAGGAGTGGTGACTTTAATAAAATATGCAGGAAATTTATGAACCATGCAGCTCTTTAAGTGATTCTGATACCAGTTGTTCTGATTACGTCATAGGTCGAAGGATATACAGGTCACATGAAGAATACAGTACTGTATGCCTGAAATGTATTCATATTGCACCCACACATACTATACAGTATATAACATACTGTTTTAATAATAAAGCAGTACTTAAAGTAATTTAGTACGTACTGTCACAGTATGTGATTTTAGATGCACCGAATGTGTTTTTGTCCCTAAGGCTGATTTTTCTTATCTGTATACGTGTGTAAACTGAGCCTGTGTGTAAAATGTCCTTGGGCTCTTTGGTTGAAAAACAGATTCATTTCTGTCTAATAAAACACAGCTTAAGCATAAACAGCATAAAACAGATCCTGGAAATGAATACTGAATGAACACAAAGCGCTTGCTCATGGACTTCCTTTGCTGTGTCTTACAGACAATAAACAGTTACACCACACACACGCAAACATAAATCAGACGTTTTGCAGGTCCTGCAGCTGTCTTATCCCCTTAGTATTTACATGTGTGACATTACAATCAAAGCACATGAATTACACACAGGCTGCCTGCTCATTTACGGCCTGATTGTCCGGTACAGAAGGTCAGAGATGAATCGTGTGTAAACTGATATCTGGAAGGCGGATTGATTGAAGACTTGTTTACAATTATGGGGGCATGAGCACACTGTGCTTCTCATTTGATTGCAGCTAATGAGATAAAATTAAGTTTTAATGCCAGATCAGCATCAGGCTTGCGAGAAACAAATCTATTTCTGAAGCCAGCTTAATATGTTTACAACATTTACATATTACATTTGCCATACAATTTGTAGCTCAGTTGGAAGAGCAAGGTTTAAAAGTCTTGGGTTCGATCCACAGGGACCAAGCATACAAGTGTCAAATGAATGTGAATTTCCATATGCTTATAATTTCTTGATTTGTTCTTATTTTATTTTCCTTATTACTATTTTTTGCCAATCCCATAATTTCTAGATCTATGATTCAAAAAACGTAATCTGTTTAACCACTACTACTGTATTTACATTTACATTTAGGCATTTAGCAGACGCTTTTATCCAAAGCGACTAATGCTATACGTACACACCAAACGCGGGGCATCGCGTTACTCACTCTAGTTTACTTGCGGGATTTAACTTCATGTCATGCAAATTTTTCGCTCGAGTTGAATATTTTCAACTTGGGCAAAGATGCGTTTGAGGCGAATATAGCGCGTTTTGTGGCAAACGCACAGCCCATATCGCGTCATTTGCTTTGGCCCACGCAAGGGTGCTTCAGATCATGTCTTTGCATTGACTTTGTATGCAATCGCGCAAATCTGTGAACTCGCGTCTGGTGTGAACCCACAGTTACAAAGATAAGGAAACAATCAAGCGATTTATCATAGGGAGTCAATAATACAAGTGGTGCTTATACCAAGTTACAAGTTTTCACAAATCCGAGACTATACCTGTTGAAAGTAAAGACAGTTATTTATTATTTTTTTTAAAGAAAATATGTGTTTCTACAATCAGTATCAATTTGTCAAGAATATTTGGAAAATATGAGTTTTTAGTTGTTGAATGTAGCAAGAGATGTAGCTGATCGGACTCCTATAGGAAGATCATTCCTCCAGCAGGGAGTAGTGAAGGAAAATGAGCGAGAACATGATTTAGTGCCGCTCTTGCTGAACGTATTGTTCTGGGTGGGGTGTAGGAATGCCGGAAATTGTGAAAGTATGCCAGTGCAAGATCTGTAATTGAACAGTAGTCAGATACCTGACACATGCTTCAATAGATAGCCAGTGGAGAGAGATGAAGAGCGGTGTTACGTGAGCCCTTTTGGGCTCTTGGAAGATGAGTCGGGCTGCTGCTTTCTGAATCAGTTGAAGTGGTTTGATGCTCTGTGCAGGAAGGCCAGCAAGGAGAGCATTGCAATAGTCCAACCTTGAAGGGATTGGATCAAGAGTTGTGCAGCATGCTCCTTAAGGAAGGGGTGTATCTTCCTGATATTGTATAATGCAAATAGAGATGATCTTTGCAACGTAATCAGTAAAGGACAGTTAGTCGTCAAAAATTATGGCAAGGTTTCTGGCAGTTTTGGAAGGAGCGATGATTCTTGGGTTGTGCCGGAAATACAATCAGCTCAGTCTTCGCCAGGGTCAGCTGGAGATGGTGTTTCTTCATCCAAGCCGAGTTGTCGGCTAAGCAGGCTGTCATGCATGCTGCTATGGTGGTATCGTCTGGGTGAAATGAGAAGAAGATCTAGTTATCATCAGCATAGCAGTGATAGGAGAAGCCATGAGCCTGTATGATAGGTCCTAAGGATGGTGTGTAGATGGAGAAAAGGAGTGGACCAAGCACTGGTCCTTGAGGAACCCCAGTGACCATCTGGTAGGCTGTGGACACGTGCCCCTCCATGACACCTTGAAGGATTTATCAGAAAGATTAGATCTAACCATTGAAGAGGAGTACCAGTGATCCCTAGCATTGATATCTAGTAGGATCTGATGGTTGACTGTGTTAAAGGCTGCTGACAGGTCTAGCAGAATCAGAACTGAGGATTTGGATTCCGCCTTCGCTAGCCGTAATGCTTCGACAGCTGTTGAGTCTCCAGTGTGTGTGCAGAAACATCCTGTTATTATACAAATCCATCTATTCTTCTTCGTGTAATCTCCTTTAAACCACAATAGTCACGCAAAACAGGCTGTTTCTCAAGTCAACTCAGAGTTCATGTTTTAACTCAGAGCTGGTTGAACCTCTTACTGAAACGGGCAACTCGTAACTCACTTCTAGCTGAAATAAACTTTAGGCCTACATGTTGTTTTTGCCAAAATAACTTGTGAGATGTGTTATTCCATCATGTACACATTTGGTTTTATTCCTTTATTTTATTTCATTAATTTTTGGACTATAGTTAGCCGTCACTAAGAGCCTAAGTTTTGCCTTGTTTTACCCTAGACATCTTGGCTGTGCTTGGACGGCTGTTAGGTGTCTTTCAACATTGCTTGCTGTGATGTGTCAGAACACATTCAGTTCACATTATTGCTTTTCTCTTCATTGAAGACAATCTTGCAATGCATTGGCTACAATTGTACATCTATTAACAATGATGGAAAAGAAGTTGTATGATTGTTTTAAACTAATGTTTGAGTGCATTTAAGGGACATACAGTAAATATCTGTGTTACATGTCATCACTTATGCAGTACATTATTGTACCGGCTGTTATAATGATGCAGAAACAGTGTCTGGGGGACAGCTTTGCATACATTTGTGGATTTGGGAGATGCTTTTATCCAAAGTGCATTCAAGATAAGCATACGCATCTTTTATCACCATGCATGCTCCCTGGGAATCAAGTCCCTGACCTTTTGCTGCTAACTCAATGCATGACCAATTGAGCTACAGGAATGCACCATTATCATCACATCCTACCAGTTTTTTTGCACATTGTTTTTATATCACTGAAATACCTGTTTGACTATAAAGATTTGGCCACATATGCAGTTTTAACAAAGCATACAGTGCAGAATAATGTAACAATGCAATGCACTTTATTTAGCTCAACATTTCAAGGCTGATGAATGAAGTGTTAAAACAATATTAATTCCTTTCCTGACTTATTAAAAAGACCATTTTATATTTCTATGGTACAACCATTGAATGAAATAAACATGGTCATGTGACAACAATGTAGCATGGTGCTGTACTTTATTAAAAATGACTGTTTATAAGGTGTGCTTGCATTTATGCAATGCATCACTATTAGAGGGCGTGCAGACCAAAGCTTTTACGTCCGCGGCCGGTGTATGTTTTAAATTGTTTATAATGGATGCTCTGCGTTTTTCAAAAAAGCCAGCAGCTAGCATTTTTCTCCACGCTGAAAACCGGCTGAGCACCGAGAGTTGAAAAATATTAAACTTTGGGTTAAAAGCACCACAGTGTCATAGAGACATGAGGGTGGGTTCATTTTACTCAGGCAGCCAATCAGTCTTGTAAGATCCTTATTAAGCAGTATTAAGCCATGCCCCTAGCAACCAAATTTGGGCACCCTAGCAACCGAATAATTCAAGCCTTTTATCTCCACATCAGAACATCGTAGAGACACAGGGGTTGGACTGTTTTACTTGTGGCTTGGAGTATAATCACTAGCGGATGCCAATTTTCTCCCTAGCAACTAAATCCAGTACCCTAGCAATGGAATAAACAAAGCCTTATATCTCTGCATCAGAACATTGTAGAGACATGGGGGTTGGACCGTTTTACTCGTTGCTTGGAATGTAATTATGTCATGGGCTTGCCAGAGCTTTTGTAATAGACTCAGGTCTGAGTGTATCTGGCAAGACCATGACAGTACTATGTTCTGTGTGGGAGCATGTGGAGGCATATAGTTGTGTGGCTTCCACATGTTCCCAGTGTTTTGTGTCTGTCATGGTCTTGCCTGACCTTGGTTATGATCCAGGTTGGATGTTGGAGGGCAAGACCATGGGAGCATGGTGTATACGTGGGAACACGTGTGTTTCACATCATGTCTGTGTAACACGTGTTCCCAGTGTTTTGTGGCTGTCATAGTCTTGCCTGACCCTGGTTTTTATCCAGGCGGTATGTTAGAGGGCAAGACTATGGCAGCATTGTGTTTATGTGGGAACACGCGCGCTTTCACACCATGTATGTGTAACACGTGTTCCCAGTGTCTTGTCACTTTTACCCTACTCCCTTATGTACGCGTGTCTTAAGTGATTAATTATGTTCACCTGTTCCCCATTGATGTGCTGTCTATATTATGCCCTTGTGTTCTCTGTGTGGTGTGCGTGCGTTGTTGTATGTCAGAGCTTCATGTTCTCCGTGTGCTCTGTTGCAAGTTCCTGTTTGTTCCAGTTCATGTTACGTTTCTTACCAGTGTTTAGTTTATATTCTGTTTTACCCCCTCGTGGGTATTTATGTTCTGTTTTAATAAAATTATAGTTTATTTTTGTAGTTCGTGTCTGCGTTTGGGTTCTTCTTTAGTTTATTTATCCGGTGTGTAAACCGGTCGTGACAAATTACTAGTGGATGCCAATTTTCTCTTCCTAGCAACCAAATACAGTACCCTAGCAATTAAATAAACAAAGCCTTATATCTCTGCATCAGAAAATCGTAGAGACACGGGGGTTGGAGCGTTTTACTCGTGGCTTGGAATGTAATCACTAGTGGATGCCAATTTTCTCCCTAGCAACCAAATACAGTACCCTAGCAAAGAAATAAACAAAGCCTTATATCTCCGCATCAGAGCATCGTAGAGACACAGGGGTGGGACCGTTTTACTTGTGGCTTGGAGTATTATTACTAGCGGATGATCTATTTATTATTATTTTTTATTGCAAACACAATATGTGACCCTGTCTGTGAAATCCAGACTAAAACCTAGGTCAATAATAAAGATATCAAGATTATATTTTCACACAATGTTGTTTACATACTATAGGATGATTTTGCAAGTGATGTCTAATGTGTCTTTCAAGCCTGGTTGGATGGAAACTATGCTGAATTATTCCCTCAGATGTCTCTTTAACCTCTCTACCTTATGAGCAGATCAGCTTGAGACAGACAGCAGTTCTCATTATTGTTTAAATTAATGCATTGCGTTTCTGTGATAGTGCTGTTAAGACATGTATTTGCATGTATCAGTTTGCCTGAATCTGCCCTGCGCTGCCTATAACACTGGATATGGCTGCTTATTGTATAGGAAAACAGCAAGGCCCGATCTGTTGTAAGCAGAATACAGGTTTGTGTGTGTGTGTGCAGGCGATGTGACTTGCCTGTGGCTGTAAGTTCATGCACTCATGGGGATGTGCACAGGTTTGTTCCTGCCTAACATTTACATTGATCTGTTCCAACATGCTTCTGTTTGTTTTCTCTTCCACACACACACACGCTTACTGGTTCGTACATAGCCATGAAGACATTATATTACTTTGCCCCTCGAGACCTTCAGGTCAACCTTCTCTAAATCCCAAAGCCATATATTAACGTGACCTGTCAGGGTCGTGCAGTGACCTGGAGCTCTTAAGGCTTTTGACTTTATATTTTTAACATCTCACCTCAGATAACCCAATCTCAAGGTGAGCTTTTCTTTGTCTGGTTGGCTGGTCTTTACACACAAGGTTTATGTAGCTGACATCATAAATGATTAAAAGAGGCATGGAGTGAAAACATCTGTCCTCATCTGATTATGTAAGACTGGCCAATGGCTTGTGAATCTGACACTGAGTAAAATGTCCAGAAGCCAGATTTATTTTTAAGCCCATTACATAATCATTTGTCCTTTAATAAACATTCAAGGTGAGAAAGGATGTGGCTTTAAAAGATGTGGATAAAAACTGGTTAACAATGGATGTTTCTTTAGTCTTTTATATATAATATATTACAATGTATATTGGAACTGTGCCATAGATAAAGTGATGCAGGATGGTGAATTATCTGAGATCCATTCACATTAATCCCTCTCGTCTTTGTCTTGCAGCTGCTTCTGCGCTCAGCAAAAAACTTTGCTGCACATTCAGGGTTTTCACGCTGTCCAAATGTTTGTGTGCTGAGACACACAACTCTGCAATGGAGATGATGGGGCTTAATAAAGTGCTGAGTACTGACTACTAATAGTAGCAGAATTTTGTTGTTGTTTTTTACATAAAATAATCATAAATAATGTAAAGCACATTTTGTGAAAATATAACCTTGATATCTTTAATATTGACTGAGTAGATTGAAATCAATATGAAATTCACTTTCGACCACATAAATATTTTTAGGTTGCGTAAACAATTACATTTTCGAAACATTATAATGCTCCAGTCCCTTTGAAGGCGTTTATGAGAAAAGACACGCTCACGTTTGTCAGATACTCACTTAATTTGTGTAATGTGTAATCTGAATTTTGCAAATATTTTGTGAAGGTGAGATCTCTTTTATCATACAAATCCTTAGTAAATCCTTTCAACGCGTGTGCAGCAGGCATATATTTTGACATGACGCGTGATGCACATAGGTTCACATGACGCACCGGACGAGAAACATTCCAACCACATTGAATTTGCACCCCTCGGAAAAGAAGTCACTGCTAAATATTCCAAGTTAGTAGTTTGGCCTTTAATGTCATATAAACAAATCCAGCAGCTTTATAAAAACACAACCT
This sequence comes from Misgurnus anguillicaudatus, assembly GCF_027580225.2. NCBI lineage: Eukaryota > Metazoa > Chordata > Actinopteri > Cypriniformes > Cobitidae > Misgurnus > Misgurnus anguillicaudatus. The sequence continues at coordinate 13,492,907 of NC_073356.2, forward strand.
CGGTCACTGTCAAATACCTCAGTTTTATCCAATAACAACAGCATTTTAAATAGCTTTATGATCATGACTCATGCCCTTATGGCTTCACATCACAAGTCTAATGATGAATTTAACTTTAAAAAAAGGATTTTCTTTAACTTTGTTTTGTAGTTCTGCAGGTCTACGTGTATGTAAAGCAGAACTCTTGGTAATGTCTCATCTCATCTGTCTTTTATAACTTTAATGTCAAAGCGGGCAAATTCCAAAAATGTGCATTACTATGGCAAAAACAGATAACCACACTCTAAAAAAAAAAGGTTCCTTGAGGTTCTATATAGAACCGTGGGGTTCTATTCTTGGCCAATAGAACCGTTTACCAAAAAATGGGTTCCATATAGAACCCTTGGAAGGCAAAGAACCATTTTTATTAAAATGGTTCTATAATTCACGTTTTGTGACTGAAGTGTAAACTAAAGATTACACAATAATTGCAGACCTACACAACTCATTTACAAACCTACACAACTCATTCACAAACCTTTTTGTGTCAATAGGTTGTGGTCAAATAAAGAGAGAGTCAACAAATAGGCTACTAATATTTAGTGTACACTGTAAAAAATCCAACTAATGAAATGTTGGACAGGCAAAAATATATAAGTTAAACCAATTTTTTTGTTTGAGCTAGTTGAGAAGATCTGTGTTTAAAATATTAAATGAATGGTTATTTTCAAATCCAGTCAAAATTCAGAATGGCTAGTGTTGACTGAACTAATTAAGACAAATCAGGTAAATATGTGGACTTATGACAGCTATGTTTCCTGACAACAAAATGCTCATAATATTACTGTTATTTGGTCACAAAATGTAATTGTAAGAGTTGTTCAGGCGTGAATGTATGTGCTTAAAGTTTAAATATGCGGTCGGTTAATAAAGATAGCGTCTATTTAAAAATGTGCTCGGACACTTTCGGACGTAGATGAGCTCCATATGAGCTCCAGAAAATCACAGACACTTAAGCGCTCACACCCCGCCCAGCGCAGCCTCTCCTCGGCAAGCCCATCAGACTGCTGGCTCTGATATCTCTGACTCTGTGGCGTTTAAACATGTGATTTAGTTCATTTTGATTTCTCATACTTAACAATGAAAGGGTTATGTTTTAAATCATATTTTAGGATTGCACTTAATTGATATTGCTGTTGAGTGATGTTTCATATCTTTTACATTTGTTATAACCGGACTGCATGCGAATTTGAACTTCAGAGCTGAGGAAGCGGGTGGAGAAATAGTCCCAATATCATAACAATCTTAAATAAAACTTCTAAATATGCCCGTGTGTGTACCCGTGTGCGCGCGCGCGTGCGCGCGACCCGCTCACGCGCGCGTGTGTATGTACAGTATGTGCGTGAGTTTTTAACTTAAAATGTCTTAACTTAACTCGGAAGGATCTGAATCACAGGTCATTTCATCTGAGATCATTCCGCATGTAACAGCCGGAATCACTCACTGTTTCCCACAACGACATCATCAGCCGTTTCCTCAAGGTCACGTCAGGTAAGTGTTTGTAAATAAATGTTAATTTTAGACTATATTAATTGGCAAAGACGCAAATACTCGACGTTTTTGTAAACATATAAGTTATATAAAGGTGTGTTATGTTATGTGACCGACTTAAAGTGTGTGTTACGTTATGTGTCCGAGTTAAAGTGGAGCTATTTTAGTTAAGATAATACCGGACAGGGTTTAGGACTCCGTCTTAATTATAATTGGGACATTTTTACAAACAAACCTTATAAAATACAATACTAGTGTGCATTTTGAGACAAAACAATAGCACTCATATGTTAACAGATGTCAGTATTTTAGTCAGTGATAAGTCCTGTCCGAGAAAACCGCCCAATAGTGTTTAATTCAATTACGTGTGATGTCTGAGGGAAACTTGGCAATTTTAGGGTATAAAATCTTTCACCGTCAAGCTTTATTATATTAAACATGTTATTTATGTATGTGTGTGTGTTTATATTCCTCTGTTTATTAAACCAGAGCGGTGATGATGAGAGGCAGACTAGACCACCACCATACGCGAAGATGAGCCTCGAGGCTTGACAGTTATTTTTTCAAACTGAGGAGTTCGGACTCCGGACCGTCATTTCTGCTTTGTACCCTGAGGTAAGTAAACTTTCTACATTTTTGAAACGATATTACTGAAATATTTAGTATAATGAGTTAATATTTATTTTGTTAGAGTAGGTCTTGTGCTAAATAGTGATACTAGAAGCTACATTTATAATATTTACCTCAGTTAAAAAATACTGCTGGTAACGTTAAAGCACTGACCGGCTTCGTCAACCGTCAGTTATAAAAGCTCTGTTAAATACATTTTGTTCCTGGTTTTAATGAATTACGTTACAGTCCTGCTTTATTTCTTTGTCATTTTCAATTAAATTGCCAAGCACAATAACAGCTGTGTTGTAAGGAGACGAAATTCGAGACAGGGGTGTTATTTCAATGAAGCGCGTGGTCAAAGGAACCGGGTGGAAGACGGTGGAAGGGAAATTATATGTAAATGTTTGTCGCAGTTTTACACATATTCCGTGAGTATTTTTCGCTTGTTGACGAGTGTTTTATCAGGGTTGGAGCTAAACCTTGAAGGAAAGCGGAAACTGCTGGCCACAGTTAAGAACTTTCTGCTGGTCTGTATTATAAATGCACGATTGCAGTGCAGCGTTTGTATCCGCAAGTCTAGATATGCATGTTTTCTGTGATGCACACAATTAATTAATGTGATGGTAGCTGTTAAGACACTTACATTTAACATTTAAATGTTTTAAAAACCAAACGTGTTCAGGTTTTTATGTGTATTTGGTTTGTGAAGTGTAATTTTTTTTCCTCTCCCTCACAGATAACCATGGTTAATAAATGGTCAGACATGTCACTGGCTTTAAAATATAAACCCCATTGATGCAAAAAGGTAAGGTGCTTAAAAGGACCTTGTAAGACTTCGTCACTAATGTTCATTAAAGAGAAAATAAAAAGAAATCTGTGTTTTGTAGCTTTAATGATAATTCTTACTGTATGTATTTCATTTAGAATTTAGCATTAAAGACTGTAAAGTGTTTGAGGATTTAATTTAAATTCTGTATATTTCACACTATTTTTTTATTGAACATTGTGTTTTGAAAAATACATCACTAGTCAATTGCAACCTCAAGTTAATGTAGACTTTAAGGAACTTGTTTGTCTGAAAGTGGATATATAAAGATTTTTTGTTTTAAGATGCTGCATGGAATGACAATGTGGTTTGGAACAGACTTGGTGAAGAACATGGAAACATCTCTTAATAAAATGGCCCCAAACATCATCAGGAGTGCAAAAGAAGGAAGTAAAAACATCTCTACGCCAATCTCATTGGAGAGGAAACCACAGAAGGTGCTTGTTCTTTGTCCAGTGTAAAGTAGCCTTATTTGCATAGTCAATGTAAAGGTTCTAGCACCTATAAATTGTATAAGTGAAAATATGAAAATAATGTTAGTATAAACTTTTTCCTTGCCATTGAAGAGTAAACTTGTTAATTAAGAGACGCTGGCTGAGAAAGAGTTAAAGTTTACCCACAAATTAAAATTGTCGTCACTTTCTTCAGCAGAACACAACAGAAGAAATTTTGAAAAAGTATGGTAATCGAACAACAATGGTGCCCATTGACCTGCATTGGTTTTGTGTCTATTAAATTGCTAGCAGAGTTGTTCGGTTACAGACATTCTTCAAAATCTTTTTTGTGTTAGTGTTCTGCTGAAGAAAGAAAGCTGTGAATGTTTGAAATAACGAGTGAGTGAATGAGTTTTTTTTTTTTTTGAGTAAAATGTCCCTGTAATTGATATCTGTACCTAATGTACAATAATTTGTATCTTTGTAGGTCTGGTGAGGAATGCTGCACTTATGTTATTGCAAGGATTATTTCAAGAAAATCCCAGCTTCATTTACTGTGTAAATAGTGTAAGTATAGTCTTCTGTAATTTAGTTAGCATTTGAGGCACTTTATTTAAAGTAACATTCAATGCAAATATAAAACTATTACTCTGTTTACCCTTAAATAGCATACAGCTCTACATCAATTATTATGAGTCTTGTTGGTTCGTGAGTGTCGCTTGCCTAGTTGTCATACTTTATTTGTGTTATTATTGGATAATTTTAAGTCTATTTGATGGCTTCTGTTAATTGGTAAAAAGCACTTAAAAGGTGAAATGTTTGTTTTACAGGAACCCAAAGGTCCCACACCAACCATAGTGTTCAACGGCTCTCCTGATCTTTTCAAATTTGAATGTATCAACTTTATAATGGACAATGTGAACTTAATATGTGGAAGACATTGACATCATAGGCTGTGGAATGACTGTGTCACAGGTCGGAGAAGCGGACCGCCCCTGTCGCGGATTACGCTCCTCCTAGTTCCACCTCGAGGAGGTCCCAAAGCACCCCAATGACCAGACAAACCAGAGGTAAGTAAAATATAGAAATAGAAACTTTATTTAAATTATTTAAAACTAAAGTGGGGAATGGGAAAGGGAATCTAAAAATCTCGCTTCTCGCCCTCAGGGGGAGTATAACGGGGCCAGGGACGTTGGAGGGGTTTCCACGTGACTCCAGCTGGAACACCGCTACAGAGCGTATCTGGGTGGGTTGGGCACACACCGTCGCGGCGGCCCCTGATGGCATCCACAAGGGTCCAAGACCCTCCTAAGGTGAGTACGGACGACAAGGACACAGCACAACACTTTAATAAAGCTTTGTGTATTTCCGTTTCAAGAGGTTCTTACTTGACTGTTGAACAGTGTTTCTTCTCTCTCCTAAGCTCCTAGCCATAGCAGAACTACGTATTTCAGCACCCGAAGGACTAACAACCCAGCCGGCATCTGCAGCGTATATCCAACGCGATCAAACTTCACTCTGACAAGTAACTTCCTATACACAACCACGCCGTCCTTTCGCCCGGACCAGCCCCGCACTCTTTCCGCCCGCTACCTAGCGGTCGCCGGATCAGCAGAGCCTGCGGACTCTTCGGAGGCTGGTCTTCGTTGTGCTGCCAAAGGCGGAAGTTGACTCGCCCGAAAATCGACCCGGCCAGGAACTTCTACCGTCTCTCTTTATATCCTCCTCCCCAGGCGTGGCTCGCCCAACCATCGCTTGCCACGTCACTCACACAGCTGTGCCTTGTTTCAGCGAGTGCGGGGATTCCCGGGGAACCCTGAAGTGCCGGTGTCTGTACAAACCGGTCCGGGCGGAACCTCTTCACTCTCCTTTTGGTTCCGCCCCGCATAGTCACTCCGTGACAACTGTTTGCGTTTTTTTTTTCTCCTCAATGTTCAATACCCTTTTGCCATTAAGCACACAGTGACTTTAATTTATAAAATATATGCTTAAGTTTTAATACCTGTACAAAACAAATGTACAATCAACTTGTGTAAATTGTCATTCTATTTAATAGATTGTTCATGAATTGTCTTTAAATGCATTGTGATTTCGGTAACACTTTGCAATGGAGTTCATTAGTTAACATTAGTTAATGTATTAACTAACTTGAACAAACCATAAGCAATACATTTGTTACAGTATTTATTCATCTTTGTTAATGTTAGTTAATAAAAATTTAAGCTTTAATTGCTTGTTCATGTTAGTTCAGAGTGCATTAACTAATGTTAACAAGATTTTAATAAAGTAATTGTTGAAATTAACATTAACAAAGATTAATAAAGGCTGTATAAGTGCAGTTCATTATTAGTTCATGTTGACTAATGTAGCTAACTGGTGTTGGCTTATGGACCTTGTTGTAAAGTGTTGCCGTGATTTCTTTTCATCATTTCAGACACATGTAATTTACTAAAAATTAGTACTGCATATACTGTACAGTATCTATGCGTAATGTATAGTGTAATTAAGAGTTTAGCTGTTTAATACAGAGATGCAATTTATTTATATATATTATTTATATATAAACGTATGTATGTTTATTAAAAAGTGAAAATGCTTAATGGAAATAATTAAATAACTAAATGGTTGAATGTAATGAGACATTTTAAATGTAAACTAAAGTTTTGCTGTCTAATACAGAATAAAGAGATGTGATTTTAAGTAATTTTTATAGATTTATATTTCTGTATAATACAATTAATAAATAGTAAACTTTTATAATTTTCTAGATCGGTTATAATTTATTATCAATAATAAATTACTCATAATAATAAAGAACCTTTAATGGTTCTAAATAGAACCATCTAACTTTGATTCAAAGAACCATTTGGGGTTCTTTTTAATGAACCCATTAAAGTGGTTCTATATTGAACCATTTAGGGGTTCCATATATGAAGCGGGTGATAGAACCATTTCTGGTTCGATATAGAACCATTTTTTTTAAGAGTGCATGAGAATTTAAAGGAAACATTTAAAAGCAGAATGAAAGTAGAAAATATCCTCAGTGTTTTTTTTTACATTTTGCATCTTTTTAAAGCAAAGTTGAATTTGTTTAAGTGATGTTAACTTTATTTTAAAAGTTAGAGAAACTCATCACTTGTCTATAGAGTTGAAATGACTTGTAAAGTTGATTAAACTTAAACATTTAAGTGCAAAAATCTATTTTTTTACAGTGCTCTTGTGGCAACACCAGCAATACACTTGTAGCCCAAATACAAAAATATGGATTTATATTAAAAGTCAAGAATATTTTTTTTTGTATATGTTAATTGTCTTGTTTTTCTTGATTGTCTCGGTTTCTTTTAGCTTGCAATTCAAGAGGAGTCACTGAGGAGCGCGAACAATCAGGTACGAGTCTTTGATTTCACATGACTTATTGATGGAGGTGAAGTAACGTTTTCCATTCATTCACATTTAATGATGTTCTCTGGCAGTCGATCCTGACAAATCTCCAGTGTTTCATCAAACCTTTATTAACTTATTGTACTGACATTTAGGAGCTAAAATAAATACTTTTTTTAATAAAATCACATTTATTTTCAGTTAATAATCTTTGTTTTTATTGTGATTTTAAATGTCTTTCATTTTTACATATATTTTTTTCTCTTATATATTGTTTTCTCATTTTAATGTAAAGCACTTTGAATTACCTCCATGTATGAAATGTGCTATACAAATAAACTTGCCTTTTAGCAAGTAAATGTTTAATGTTAAATATTCAGTCAGACATAGATTGTCTCACTGATCCAGCAGATGTCAGATATCTCTTTGACGCAGCTCTGCAGATAAAGGTTTATTTATAGCGTCACCAGTAGCAACAACTCTCTTCATTGTAGCTTTTTCTTTATATAAAATCTGCAGTGTAATGGATTTACTTACTCTCAAGTCAACGTTTTGTCTGTCAAACACAAAGGAGAAGTGTAGCAAAAATATCATTCTGCTCTTTTCAGAGAAAATGATCAGAAATAGCTCTCACTGTGGCGGTACCCTTAAAAAAGGTTCCCATATTTTCAATTTTATAAAGAAAATGTTGTATTTAGTTTAGATAGACCGCTCATAAGAAGACAAATCAATACCCTCATGCTTGTAGAAAATATGATTTGTGTTCTGTTCTTGTTTCTAGGTCAGTGAAACAGACATTCATTCAAACTGAAGAAAATACTGACGTTTATTTGCTTGGTTAAGCAGTTCACATATTCTTACTTTTGATACAGGTTTGTATCTTGAAATACATCTCGTATTTATTCTAATTTACTTTTTTATCATTTATCAGAAACAGAGAAAAGCTGGTAGACAGTTAAACAATTATTTCATGTTCCATTAACATAATTCATGTGGAACAATGCTTGTTATCAGTAATCAGACAATAACATAAATAAAAGATACAGTTTGGGTCGTGCTCAGGGGAAGACCCATGAGAAAAGCTTCAGGCAGATGCTATCATTAACACTTCAATTAACTGTCTAATCTGTGAAAACAAATTAAAAAGATTTCATTGAAATAAATGTTAAATTAACTTTCTCAGTGCATTCATTTAAAATTATATTGATCAGATTAAAAGTTATTTTAGCACACAATAATTTTCACTAAATCAAAAAGGCAAGGCAAATATAATTTTAGTATGTATTTTTACACTTCCAAAAAATGTACATCATGGTACATCCAGTATCTATTTTTTATTTTTATAAAAAAAGACTTATTATAAAACAGTGACTACACTTCAGGTTTATGTCTTGTCATAATTTAAACAATTATTTACTGTAATTGTGCAAACTGTGGATTTAAATGAATCTGTACTTTTTGTTTAAAATAAGAATGCAATATGCACAGACATAAATATATTTTGATACAATGATGGTGGTGCTCGTTTTCAGTAACATTTTTCTACTGTGAGTGAATTTACAATATTTTTAGTAGACAGGTTTTTTTATATAATTTTTTTTATGACAGAGGTTTTTGTCATGTGGTGATGGATTATCTGTGTACTGAGAGTATGCTGCCCTCATCTGGTGAACATTGTGTACGTATTATTTTACATACACATTTCCTGCAACAATGAGCAGGATTTAAAAACATTTTTACCAAGAATGCATTTTATTTTCATGCATTAAGACTTTATTACATGAACAATTACAATAATATATTGTGTATAAGTATAATATATGGGTATGCAAGGAAAGGCTTTAAGGTGATTGAACACAGTATGAACTGGTTTTAGGCTACAAAGGAACCATTTTATTTTGAGATTTAATTTGAAAAATAAGATCATGTATGAGGTTTTTACTGAGGATATTCCCCTTTTTCCAAATTTGCTATATCATTAATTTCTTATCATCTCAGAGGTCTAAAGATCCATTATACTCTCTGAATAAATGGTACAAAAGTTGTCACTGATAGAACCTTTTAAAAAAGGTCCTAATATTGACCATTTTGGTACAAATACACAGCAAAATTAGTAGTGTTAAATGTACTCTTCTGGTGTATATATGGGTACCATCAGACCGGGTTGTGTATGTACCTTTGAGGTATGAAAATTTACTTTTTCTCTCTATTGACAACTTTTGTACCTTCTTGTAAAAAAATTTCTGACAGTGTTAATAAAAATGACACCTGGATCTGAAGATGAAAGAAAAGCATTTATTTAACTCATATCTGTCAGTTCTTTGAATGTATTGACACTATAGTAAATTAATTAATTTCTGTCGATGCTTTCAAGTTGATGGCAGGTGCCCCATAAAATGTTCTGTCTATGAGTTAAACGGCATCAATAATAATTCATTATGTAAGGAATAATTGACGACGGGCCATTGAATTATAAGAAAATAATGCACACCAAGGTGGTAATGCCACCGTTACACCGCAGGTGTGCATTATTTTCAAATGATTCAAAGGACCGGAGTCAATTATTCCTACCCGTTCTCACCAAGATGCGTACAAATGACACGCAGTGTCACCATCGTGCAATAGATACGCCAAACTCCGATTCCGCGTGCATATGACACGCCAGTCCCTCCCATTCACTTATATGGCGAATCGTTTCGTGACGTTTTATTTATTGTTTTCTCATTTGTTTTCTGTTTTTTAAACCATTTTCGCTTGGGTTTAGGGTTAGATTTCACATTTGTTTAAGCAGGTTATTTAATACACAGGTTTCTCTATGTTTTTATCTATATTTAAGCCATGGTCGCTTGGAGTTGGGGTTAGAGTTGGGGTTTGGGTTAGGATGTCATTTTTATATAACAAAAAGTTGTTCTAACCCTAAACCCAAGCGAAAATGGTTTAAAAAACAGAAAACAAATGAGAAAACAATAAATAAAACGTCACGAAACGATTCGCCATATAAGTGAATGGGAAGGACTGGCGTATCATATGCACGCAAAATCGGAATTTGGCGTATCTATTGCACGATAACGACACTCCGTGTCATTTGTACGCTTTTTTATTCCGCTTATACCACGGTTACCACAAACATTGCTCTGGTGCCTATTTTTAAGACGTTTGAAAAATTAGGTGTGCGGTTTAAAGAAAATAATCAACACCCATAGAACATTTCTCAGCCAATCAGAATGCAGCATTCAACAGACCCGTGGTATAATAATAATTATAGTATAATTAACTGAACTTGTTTCGATTGCCAGTCACATTGTATTGCATTTATTGTAGTTCATTTTATAGTTCATTTATAGTGTTTTGCTCGGATGATCCACTCTACTGTATATTGTGCATATAAAAGGCTATATGTGCCCTGTCTGTGAAAGCCATGCAGGCTAAAGTCTTATAATTTAATGATGAGATAAGGAGCATCAAAGTTTGATTTTACTAATTGATTTCACATCATTTTCAATCTTTGACCTTACATGACACGAGTCAGTATTAGATATCAAGGTTAGGATATTTTCACAGAATGATCTTTATGTTATGTAGGATGATTTTATGTAGAAAATAGTAAATCACAAAAAAATACTTTAGCTGGATTTTCACAGAGTGAGTCACATATATAACTGCTTTATAAATAGGGTGAATAATTTACTGTATTTAATTATAAGCATATTTTTTAATTAAATAATTCTTATTTTTATATCAAAGGACAGTAGGCTATTTAAATTCCTTGTATGTGCACTAAAACTTGGCAATAAAGTTTTTTTCTGATTCTGCTACTTTAATCATAATCTTGTATTTTACTATTTCACCACTAGATGTCGCAAAAGGCTGAGAAATCCGTTAGCCTTAAAGGGCGTTTTGCATAGGGTGACCAGACGTCCCGAAAAAATCGGGACAGTCCCGAAATCTAAGCTAGTGTCCCGAATCCCGAATCCTGCTCTAATTGTCCCGAAAATCATACTGAAGCAAAATCTTAATCCCGAATCCCGCTTTAATTTCCCCGAAAATTATACTAAAGCAAAATCTTGAGTAGTAGTTGTCTGATAAAACATGAGCGAGGAGGTTAAGTCATCCTGCAGCCAGCCCACGCCGGCTGCTCATTGGCTGCAGCCAGCCGCCGCCAGCTGCTCATTGGCTGCAGCCAGCCGCCGCCGGCTGCTCATTGGCTGCATGATCTTGCTTTTATACTGTAGGCTCTCATTGTGCTGGCAGCAGTTAAAACCTCCGCGAAATATGCTGACGTTGTATTGTTTCTATTAATTTATCTAATTCATCTATATGCACAAAGACAATAGGACCTTTTTGTTTTATTGAGTTGACTAAGAGAGCGAAAGTTGCAGCAGCCGCGAGGACAGATGAAAGTGCAGGCAGTGACAGTCAGTCGCGTGAAGGAGTCAGATTGGTCGAGGGCACGCAAAGCACTTTGTTAAAAAAATACTTCTATACATATTATATAAATGTATACGCATATGTACTAAAAATATGATTAGTTCAGTAACTTCAGTTTGAAATTCCTTATTTTTTTATTAAGTAAAATAAAGAAAACTGTTATTGTATGAACTATTATTGTATAAAGTATAAAATACTATACGTATTATATCAATTTATTTATAAGCATATGTACTTATATTAATATGATTGATTCAGTTTGAAATTCATTGTCTTTTATTATTAAATAAAATTAATAAATAAAACTATTATTGGATGAACCCCCCCCCCCCGTCCCGAATTTCAGCCAATCTCATCTGGTCACCCTAGTTTTGCAGGTAAAAATTTTCAACGAATTTGTGCAATTTGCTTGTTGATAATAAACATTTAAACTGTTATCCATTGTATTTTATGTTGTTGGGTATCACAAAACCCGAAAAAGTATGAAAAAGTACAGCAATTTGCAATGATTCTCCTTTCCCTCACAACGCACTGTATGACGTCACGCTGGGGAGAGAATTGACCAAAGCCGCCTTGAGACCATTGAGAATGACTATAGAAAGACGAGTAAAGTACAGTTCTGATAGCGCAGATAATAGATAAATACATACATACATACATACATACATAGATAGATACATAGATAGATAGATAGATAGATAGATAGATAGATAGATAGATAGATAGATAGATAGATAGATAGATAGATAGATAGATGGATAGACAGACAGACAGACAGATAGATAGACAGGCAGATGGATAGGCTAGTATAGAGAGAGAGGCAGACAGCCATATAGCGTAACGTTAGCATATCTTCGTGTAGAAAGTAAACAAACAATTAACATACTAGTGCATGCTGGCTTGAGGGGGTCCATGATCCTGCCTGAAATGGGTGTAACTTTATGCGATCTTCAGCACAAACGGTTTTGGCAGCATGTCTCTAATCCTGGAAGGTGAGTGAAGCACGTCACGTCTGTTCGCGGGGACCAGCGACCCAAACGAACTCACTTTCTTACAGCCAGTAGCGGAATGGCAATCGAGAGAGTCGGGACTTTCCCGGGCCGAACATTTCGAGTTATATTAGCAAACACCGTCTGGCGGCGTGATGTGCGCCGGTTCCCGCAGCCCGCTGGTCAAACTGTGCAGGCAGCCTCTCTGCTCAATAAAGTATATAAAAGTGCTCAACCTGTTCGGCAGGTCCAAACATGTACAGGATTTATAAAAATACGGTGATCAATGAGCGGTTCCTCCTCAAATGGCATAGTCTGTCGTGATGTAAAAAGCCGCCGAACGCCTGTTTATTACAGTATGTATGCGGTCGGATCCGAGTATGCTGCAGCTGCTGACTGCTGCTGCATAAAATGATCGTGTGATTCGTTATAATCGCATAAACAATATAACAAAGCATCCTTTTATTTCACAAAACAATATATTTGAGATATTATTTGATAGACTAGTAAGTGTGGATTAAGGATGTTTAAAAATCTCTAGCCTGGTGGTCAGGACATGAATGGATCAAATCAGCAGATTTGCGAAGTTTTATTTATCTCCACATATATCATAAATAATAATTAGCAAGGTAACTTTGCAGTATAACACATTATATATTTCCTACGATGTATATATGATTTCCAAATTATATACGTAAGTATTAAATAGCAATAAATGTCTCATCTATCTCTATGGCTCTGGCTGAGTCTTTCTCCACTTCTCCCCAACGTGACGTCATCGCAGAATTGCGTTAAAATAACCGTTAATACCAAAAACGTAAAAAAAGTGGTCTTTAAGACCATTTTTGAGACATTTTAAAAATTATACACATATCTTGAGTGATTTATGTACCCATTAATCGACAGTGGTGGTTAACCTGCAACATACACTTTAAGTTCCAACACCAAGAATGATAACTAACGATAACTGTGATGATAACTACTGCATAGCAAATTATTCCACACCAGTGAATAAACCCGCAATGTGCAGTTTCGCATTTTAAATGCACGAGCCCTTAAAATTCAAATGGATTTTGATTACTAGTGTTCATTCATTAGCTTCGGAAAAAATCACGTCTCTTGACCATATAGTGATATAGTTTCTCTTTCTCGTTATTGTTGTATATTTTTCTAAAAACGGCCTTTGGCAACTTTTAACCCTTTATCTTTTTATTTACAGTTATCATCCATATGAACGGCCATCCTCGAAAGGTCGCGCTGACGTGACGTCATCATGAAGCCGCTTAAGTCGAAAAAATCAACAGCTGTTCAGCAGTGTTACTCACAAGCTCTGTTGCTCGCTCGTGCTTTGGTCCCGTCATGTGTTGACAGTCGTAGTAATCTTGTGCCAAATAGATCCAGATCCAGTAGGACAATGATTCCAAACAACAGAGGAACATTTCTGAATGAGCTTCATAACAGACAATTAATGAAGGCTTTGTTTATTCATGATGTCATCAGTATTTGAATAAAAAGACACAGCGGAAAGAGGTAACTAAACTAAATGTAGGCTATTAGCAATTTTTTTAGTTATGAGTGATCTTTGTATCATGAGGGAAGGCAGTGGTTTTTAATGCTGCAATCCATGACTTTTGTTGTAAAAAATATTTTTTTTAGGTAAAAATCGAATATTGCAAGTACAGTGTTAAAAACCATCCCATTTCCTTACCGCAATTCTTTTATATTGATTCGTATAATAATTGGATTTTGCAGGACATGTCAGTTGCTTTTCAAGAGATGGCGGCAGAGAGGCAAATATTATGGATTGCAGCCTAAAGGTAAGGTTTACTTGATGTATCATTACATGCAACAGGGATTTGGTGATTTTGTTCCATATTTTATTTAAAGTAATATTGCTGTGTTTGTTATAAATAATTTATCAATGTGGGTCATTTTTTATTATACCCTAAAATCCGATAACATTTTTACCAGCATTTTAAACCTTGAAAATATGATTTTTTACTAAAAGGTTTTTGTCAGGTAATTTATATCTTTGTTGACTACTTAAAAAAGCCCTTTAAGCACCTCTTATACATCTAGAATACCTATTGATTGTCTATGGACAAATTTGCAAATCACCATAAAATCTCACTGATTGACCAAAATTGAATATATATATAGATATAAGGATAGTAACATGAATTTGACCCCAAGAAAAACAAACTTGTACACTATTGCCAAAATAAGCAACCCAATGTACAGGGCCGGATAATCCATAGACAGGATTGGGAGAGTGCCCTGGGGCACCATGCAATAGTGGGGCACCAAGGGCTCCAGACTGCAACCAAAATGTTTTTTACAAGTACTCATGCATGTGCAGGCACCCGTGACCTTTGCTTAGACGCCATTTTTAATTGAGAGTCAGCATAAGGAGAGAGCTCACAGAGCACAAAGAAAAATGTTTTAGAAGGCTTCTGTGCAAGCTTTTGTATGTTTGCTTTGCCCATGTAAACCACGAGAATTATGTTTTCTCCTCCACCACGGCACAGAATATATCAAAGTTCTCATGAGAATTAGGATCATGTGAACTATCAGTGGTTCTTGCAGTATGGTTGTTAGATCTCTGAAACAGAGGAAAGATTTTTGAATATTTATAATATTTACATATTGAATGTATAAAATTTGTGAATATTATAAAATTATAGCATGTTATATTGACCTCAATATCACCCAAAACAAATGTATGTAAAATTTAGATTTTTCCAATGTTTTATACAGCTTAAAGAGCCTGGGGTCAAATTGACCCCAAAGAACACTGATGCTACAAAATGTGTAAAGGATATTAAAAACATATTATCATGTACATTTTTGGTTTACCAATTTGTCCTCATTAAATTAGGCAAAGTTATGAAATCTGAAGCAAAACAAATTATGTCAATAATGTTTTATTTATGTTAAACTTTGAATGGGGTCAAATTGACCCCAAGATAATAGGAGGGTTAATTAATTTTCCCTTCATAAACTTCTAAAAATGTACTTTGCCCTCTGGTGGCAGGTACTGTGCCCTCTTGCGGCAGGTACTGTGCCCTCTTGCGGCGGGTACTGTGCCCTCTTGCGGGGAGTACTGTGCCCTCTTGCGGCGGGTACTGTGCCCTCTTGCGGCGATCATTCTCTGATGACATCAGCTAGATGGCTTGGGCGGAGCATCGGTTAACCCCGCCCCCTCTAAATGTCAGTCTGCTGCAAGTTCTATTTCTAAATGAAATGCCTACTTTTCTATATCCAATCAAGTCAAAGTGGAAAACACAAGCCACACCCACTATTTTCTATTTAAAGAGACAAAATATACAAGTTCAAATCATTACTCAAAAGTGAAAATCCTTTATTCACCCTCTCACTTCAAATTTCTTTAGTCTATAAAACACATGCAGGCCAAATCTGCAGACTGTCCCAACCAATAAAGATTAAATATAAATATGTCTTTTAATAACATATATGACATTATATTTACAAATGATTAAACCAAATAGTGTGTTTGTGACATTTGAACGTCTTGTCTTATCTTAAAACTGAAAGTAAACTGGTTTTCCGGTCTGCATTTGTCAAAAATTAGCAATAAAATATTTAAAATCAATATTTAATGTTCCTTAAATTACTTGAAATGAAATAAGCGGGATAATGTACAGGCAGCTAGGTTGTTATCGTGAAATAAGCCCTTATTCTGCAATAACAATCTGCTGCCCATACATTATCCTATACATAGCATACCAAAGATGTTTAGTGGGGCATTCATCCTGATTTTTTGGTGAACTTCTCCTTTAAGCATATACAGTTGTCTATATAATATCTATCTTCAGCTGCATCTCTATTCTTCTTCCTTACACCTTGTTACCGTGGTGATTCATCAAGGAGCGTGAAATGCCAGTCATCATTCAGTGATATTGCATTTCATGGCTCCATTTCATGTGTAGATGCAGGTGAGCCTCTTATGATATATAAGAGCTCCGATGTGAGCTTTACTCTGACTATCCAGTTACAGGCTGAGATTTGATCATGTTCGGCCATCAAAGCTCAGGCTGTGTTATGATTTCTGACTGAAGATGAAGGCCGTTGCTCCAGTGCTCCTGTAGATCTATATCACTGTCATTATTACTGAACACATCTCCATGCTGTTGTTCATGATAGCAGATGTGCACAGGCACATATCCACTGTTATGTTGCCAACACTACTGAGCAGAAGTCAAAAACTTATTTTGCATAACATGAGCAGGTCTATTTTTCTCCAACCTTTCTGCAGTTGGGGCTGATGTACCCTTTAAAAAGGTCCTAATATGTACCATTAGGTACATGTATGCATTTGGTACCAATATGTACCTTTTAGATACTAATATGCACAGGGGTACATATTTTGATAATTTTTTTGAGTCATATCTGTATCTGCTTTATATAAAAAAATTCAAACCTATAACTAATCCAAATCTTACCTACTCAAGAATAAACCGGACATCACATGGTTTAACATAGACAAATCATAAAGCTTGTAGAAGTCTTAGTAAGGTTATAAATATTTAATCGAATTTTTTTTTTACACAAGTGTAAGTGTAAGAGAAACAATTAGGACTGCGCCACACTGCAGTGTTTGATCACTTTGATGCCGGCCTCCGGGCTAAATGTGACAATCTTTATAGTAAATCTGAGTTAATGTGTGAAGACAACTTTGCTTTCTATGTAACATTAATATTTACTAATTAAAGGTGCAGTGTGTATATTTTAGCGGCATCTAGTGGCGAGGTTGCGGATTGCCACCAACAGCTTAGTCCACTGCTCACCCTTCGCTTTTGAAACACATAGAGAAGCTACGGCAGCCGCTGTCAGAGACAACTTAGTAAAAAAATGTGTCCGTTAAGGGCTTCTGTAGAAAAAATGGCAGCACAAAATGGCGACTTCCATGTAAGGGGACCCTCGGTGTACGTAGATAAAAAGGTCTCGTTCTAAGGTAATAAACACATAACGGTTCATTATAAAAGGTCTTTATACACTCCTGATAATATAGTTTTGTATATTATTTTGCATTTCTGTCAAAAGATCCTTCTAAAAATTACACACTGCACCTTTAAAAGATCTAAAGTTCGCAAAGTTGGTATCCATGTTGGTGCTATAGGCATAACAACACAATGAATTAATTGTGGAACCGGGTTGAATAATAAACATTCATGAAGCCTCTAGAGACTAATTAAGATTAGTTAAGGAGACGGCTTAAAATGTCACTGTATTACAAAATAACATGCGTTATTATTGTACGTTTTGTGTCAAAGGTTTAAAGTAATTGCATTATGTAACTGCATTGTAACCATCCGGGTAATGTACTCGTATGTTTCATAATGTTTTCAAAAACAAGCCCGTTTTATTTCCCCCGTTCGTAGGATTTATTGGCCACTCGTTGACCTGCTCTCCCTGTATAATATTAATATTCTCATGTAGCTACTGTCAGCCAAACAGTGTTTGTTCCTGTGGAGCGATATTGAAAATTGCAGGCTGTCGCGGCACACAGAGCCATTAGTGTTTATAATTTGCAGCGAGTAAATGAGATGAATCTAATAAAAGTGAATCTGGCACTATTGAAGACGCTGGCTGTGTGCAGGGCTGTTAGCAGAATGTTTATAGCTTTGCTTTAGCCCTGTAGTGCATTTCCTTTATAAAATGCATCAAGCTACTGAAAGTGCTGTTGTTGTTGTTATTGTAGCTGAAGACGTCATCCGTGATGTTGTACAAAAATAAAAGTGGCATAATAAATGTTTATTGTACTTGCATTGTAAACAGTTTTATTGATCATAGCGAGACGGCATATTATTTTGTGGCTTTGCAATGTGGCAATTTGTGCTACAAACATGAATGATTCTTCAAATGTGCAATATGAGACGTGTGAGAAGTGTGCTAGTCCTTTTTTAAAGTGATCACACAGTAAAAGCACCGGGGTTAAATGTACACTGCTGATGTAAGAGACTTGTATACTACTGTCAGAAAAAAAGGGTCAAAAAATGGTCCCTGTCACTGGGGAGAAACTCTTATATATAAAGGACCTTATATGCCATTTTGGTACAGATATACATATTTGGTACCAATTTGGGAGTCTGGCTACACTTTTGCATCATGGTAGAAAATTATATTTGGGCAAGCACCACTTTCAAGGCAAGAAAACTATTGTTTATCAACATAATGTTGTTTTAAAGATTGGCTAAATATCAGGCTTGTGAGAAATATTTGTGATGTCATATCATTCACAGGTTCCCTAGTACAGTGGTCTCTACTGAAAATCAAGTAAAACAATAAAAGTTTTGGGTAAACTATATCAAAAAAGTATCCCTCCAGATTGGTTTATCTATTGTGGTAGCCCTTGCTTACAAAAAGGTTGGAGACCCCTGCTTTAATATAGAAACTCTCTGTAACTGGATTTGGCGAACCGTCCAGTACAAAGGTGCTTTAGTGCTGGAGACCAAACTAGATATATTCTTTATTTTTCTCAATGGTGGAAATTTGTTTTCACAGACCGTACCAGAAACAACATTCAAAACACATAATCAAAACCATCGGAACCATTATACACTCACCTAAAGGATTATTAGGAACACCTGTTCAGTTTCTCATTAATGCAATGGTGTAATAGTGTGGGGATGTTTTCTTGGCACACTTTAGGCCCCTTAGTGCCAATTGGGCATCATTTAAATGCCACAGCCTACCTGAGCATTGTTTCTGACCATGTTCATCTCTTTATGACCACCATGTACCCATCCTCTGATGGCTACTTCCAGAAGGATAATGCACCATGTCACAAAGCTTGAATCATTTCAAATTGGTTTCTTGAACATGATAATGCGTTCACTGTACTAAAATGGCCCCCACAGTCACCAGATCTCAACCCAATAGAGCATCTTTGGGATGTGGTGGAACGGGAGCTTCGTGCCCTGGATGTGCATCCCACAAATCTCCATCAACTGCAAGATGCTATCCTATCAATATGGGCCAACATTTCTAAAGAATGCTTTCAGTACCTTGTTGAATCAATGCCATGTAGAATTAAGGCAGTTCTGAAGGAGAAAGCGGGTCAAACACAGTATTAGTATGGCGTTCCTAATAATCCTTTAGGTGAGTGTATTTGGTGGACAAGACCCACCTACTTTTTAAGATGAATGATATTGCACCCACTCACTTTTTCTCTAATTTAGCGCATATGTCTCCTCACTTGTCAGAGAGACGTCAGTGAAATCCATCAGAGAGGAATATGACCTAATAAATTAAACTCTGTTCTGCATTTTAGCTACAGCCTTGACCTTCACGCTGCTGCTTCCTCAAATCCATTACACTTGGCTCGTTAGGGGGCGTGCACACCAAAGCTTTTACGCCTGCAGCCAGCGTATGTTTTTAATTGTTTCCTAAAAAGCCAGAAGCTGGCAGTTTTTTTTTCTGTGCTGAAAGCCAGCACACTGCGTTTTTCAGCAGAGTTGAAAAATATTTAACTTTGGATGAAAAGCTCAACTTGTCAATGTCAGCTCTCACACGGCCGTCCAATCACAGTGGAGGAGGGGCGGGACAAACATCACACCAAAGCTTTTAAACGTGGCTGAAAATGCCAGGCGGACGTAAACTGGCAGATTTTTTCAGCCAACTGCCAGCTTTCTTCAGGCTGTGTTATGCCAGCTGTGATACTTCTGCTTTGTTTATCAGTCATTTTACAATGCGCTGGTTGGTTGTTGGGATGTTTGTCCCGCCTCTCCTCCACTGTGACTGGACGGCCATGTGAGAACTGACATTGATGAGCTGAGCTTTTCACCCAAAGTTGAATATTTTAACTGAGCGCTGACTTTCAGTGTGGAAAAAATGCTAGCTGCTGGCTTTTTTTGAAAACGTCGTGCTTCCATTGGAAATAATTGAAAGCATATGCCGGCCGCTGGCGTAAAAGCTTTTGTATGCACGCCCCCTTAGGGGCGGGACACACCAAAGCTATTTTATGCGGCTGAAACGCCTGGAAGACGCCAAATGCCAGCTGTTTCCAGAGTCCAAAGATTTAAAAGACCTCAAAACTGTAGGGAAACATTTAAAATGACAACACTTAAAATTATCTGTGAAAGGTCTGTAACAGACCTCTTGTCTTTTATATCTTTGGACTCTGATATGATTTACAAAAATTTCAAGAAAAATGGAAATGGTTAATTAGCATTTATCAGCACTTTATTGACATTATGTTTATAATGAATGCTCAGGGTGTAGTTCAAGCTGTTGTTTGTTTTTCAATGTTCATCCCAGCTTATTATGAAGTATATATAGATGTTCAACCAGAGATGTGATTTTGTGATGTGACATGAACATCTGCTTGTCTCACCAATGACAGATGTCATTGATATCATATCAGAGGCATTGTCAACAGAACTTATCAATACAGTTTTTAACCCAGAACATTCCTTTAATGTAGGTAATATATATCCTGTCAGTGTCACCATAATTTGGCCTTTTTTAATGAGAAATGCCATCCTGACTTTCCTGACCATATCAAACTGAAAGATGAAACTACTGTGATAGATGTAGGAGGTGTATTGCATGTCTGAAAATCAGAAATCTGTCTCTTCTAGAAGACTGAAGAATGAACAGATGGCCGTGTGTGTGTGTGTGTGTGTGTGTGTGTGTTTGCACCTATACTTTCAATACACAAAGTGCCTGGTAAAGCATGCTTGACTCGGCTATAGTGTTGCAAAGGGGCAACATTTCCAGAAACTCTCCATGGGAACTTGGAAATTCCAAATTGAAAACTTAAAACAAAAGGAATTAATGGGAATTTAGTGGAATTTACAGGAATTTATTTGGAATCATATATAAACACAAATAAACAGTTTGTTTGGTCATAAGCAGACATGCATGCAAGGTTATATCAATTTTGAGGAATCCTGATACTTACGCTCATCAAGCCGTAGATTTGTTCGATAAAAAAATCTTTCAGAAATCATTCTAATATGAATGATTTCTGAAGGATTTTTGATCAAATAAACGCATTAAAAATAGTAATGTGTCAAAACTTTTGGCTGGTACAGTAATTCTGTATGATAACAGCAAACTGAGTAGCAGAATGTAGAAGAAAGAGCATCACAGCTTGAGCTAGCTACATGATAGCTAGCCTTATAAATTGTCAATGAAAAAGTGCTAGCTTACATTTTAGATATCTGATTTACTGGCTTCAAGAAATTATCTGTGCATGTTATGAAAGAATGTAAGTTGGTGCAGGGGGTGTGTCCTCAATGGCCCTTCAGTAAGCAGTGTGCATGTGCAGGGTAAAAATTAAACTGAAATTGCATTAAATCTTTTTTGAGATTTAAAGGTGCAGTGTGTAATTTTTAGAAGGATTTCTTGACAGAAATGCAAAATAATATACAAAACTATATTATCAGGGGTGTATAAAGACCTTACACAATGAACCGTATGTGTTTATTAACTTAGAACGAGACCTTTTTATCTACATACACAGAGCGACAGAGGGTCCCCTTACATGGAAGTCGCCATTTTGTGCCACCATTTTTCTACAGAAGCCCTTACGGACAAAATGTTGTCTCCAACGATGACATGTTTGTCCAGGGGTGGCTACCGTAACTTTTCTATGTGTTTCAAAAGCGAGGGGTGAGCAGTGGAGTAAGCCGTTGGTTGCAATTCGCAACCTCACCACTAAATGCCGCTAAAATTTACACACTGCACCTTTAATTGGGACATAAAAGTTGACATTTCACTAGACTTTTTTTAAAATGTAAAATAAATATTTGTTGTCCCCAGAGTACATGTGTCAAGTTTTAGCTCTAAATACCCCATAGATAATTTATTATAGCATGTAAAAATTGCCACTTTGTAGGTGTGAGCAAAAATGTGCCATTTAGGATAGTGCAGATTAAAGGGGCGTTATTATTTCCTTCTGACATGACATCACAAGGGGTGCCAATTTTCAATTACCCCTTTTTACATGCTTGCAATGAATGGATTACCAAAACTAAGTTAATGGGTTGTTCTTTTTCATATTTTCTAGGTTGATAGAAGGACTGTGGACCCAATTATAGCACGTAAACATGAAAAAGTCAGATTTTCATGATATGTTCACCCATTTGCATTAAGCTTTGTATAGTTAGAACCCCAGTCATGTTTTTGAATGGTCGTGCATCATTTCCTCAGTTGCCGCTGAGACAGGAGAAATACTGATTTCAGTGTTGCACTTCCATCTTTCAATGATGTAAAAATCATCATTTTGCATAATTGAAAGCAGGAAGTCCAATATCTTTGTTGAGGGGGTGAGACTACAAACACCCCTTTTCTCGGTCAAATAGGCACCAAATTTGAAATGTATGTTAAATTTCGACTACAAATATGACGCACTTTCCTTTCAATAAAGATTAATGTTTCTACGGGTAAAATGCTCCTTTAAACAAAATTATGCTGCAAGTTTTGTTTTAATTACATTTAAGTTAGGCAGCTCTTTCAAATTCCCAGTTTATTCCCATATATTCCTGTTAATGTAAATTCCTATGGAAAGGTTCCATTCTTAAAAATTCCCAGAATTTTCCAACCTACTCGGGTATGAACTTCCTCCACCACCTGCTGCTGTAGACGAGTAGATTTTTTTCTGTATTCTGAATTGTGGTCATTTGACAGATGGGTCACAAAATATATTGACTACACCTGTCAGAGTGACAGAACACCTGCCAGAATGTTTCAGAACTTACCGTGTTACATCCTGTGCTACTTCATACCCATCTGTCTTTCGGGTTGTGCAAAATTCAAGATTCATGAAATGGCTTTCCTTCGGTGTCTGAAGAGAATTTAATAAAACTGGAAACACACTGATAAAAAAAACTGTATAGCATGGACACACTAAATCACTTTGGATTAAAGTGTTTTTCAGGTAAAAATGTTTTCAGTTATTTATTCTTAAACAATGTAACAACAATTTTCATTGCAAAAAATTCCGATCCTCTTTGCTGCCTTAATACAACATTCAAATTTAAATCCAGCTATTGAATTGGCAATCTCAATCCCAAACGACTCTCAATCCTGCGCTCTAGACTCAGGTGTCTTTTTCTTTTCATTCCCCTAATAGTGCTATCATAGTAAGTCCGTGTTACTGTTACACTTATATTTCGGCTTCTCCTCAAATCAGTGCAATATTCTTAAATGTACATTAGCTGTTTATCATTTGGCAGTTAACTTGTACAAACACTTGCTTTCCTCTGAATCTTGTGAAAAGCGAAAGGGAGCCATAATTCAAAATTTGAGAGTCGCCCCGAGCATACTGTCACCTAGCAACCGCCTCCCACTTCCACAGGCGTGTAGCCAGTAGCAGTCTTCCTATTAGTTTAACTCCAGTCCTGGACACTTGTGAAGTCAGTTGGGACATGCACTCACACCTCAGTGCTTTATTATTTCACGAAACCTTTTTCTTTTGTTTCCTGCTTGAGCTACATCACATTTATGGTTGTATGTGATAATCAAAATCACACACATTAAGTGTTTCTGGTTTACTAAGAGATCTGTGCATGCAGACACTACATGATGCAAATATTACAAAGCATTTTTACACATTAACTATAACATAAGAGCAAAGTTGCAGGAGTATTTTAAGTATTGGCCCAATTCAATCCAGCCCATTGCAAATTCTCTAAGATATCCTGGTCCCATGTCACCGTCTATCTATAAGATTTTTTTCATGCATCTTCTAGGCCTGCGGCTTTCAAACTGGTGTTTGGGGGCCTTAGAAGATACTAAGGGGTCCCCAGGGAATTTTAGATGAAAAAGGAAATTCAGTCAATAAATGTGTGATTATTGTGTGGTCACGTGATCACTCATGTATTGAAATAATTACTGCTGTAATATAAACCCTAATTTTCCTATATACCCTATTAAAAACATGCTAATGTCCACCTTAGGTTTTAATGCTAATATGAGTGCAGTCCCTCACAACTAATACACTAAGACATAAAACAAACCCACAGGTCTCTGATGTTGAGCTTAGTCATTAAATTAGAGTCAAATGGCAAGCACAGGGCTTTCTCTCGTTAGGAGTAAAGAAGATACACGTCAAGCCCGAGGCTTTAAAAACTCATGTGAATTAATTGAGGACACAGACTGAATGACTGGATGGATTATAATGGATGTGATAACGGCGATACATGCGCACAGGGTTCATTTCAACACGTGTGTAGGTATCATGTAAATGGATGGAGGGGGAGTGAGTGAATGAGGTAATTATACTGTTGAAGATCGGTGTATGTTCAGCCGAGAGCTCTGTGGTTCATTCCCCTCGGTGAAATATTCAAAGACAAACAGTATTATGGCTCATTAGGTACAGAATGAACACTTGTCAGTTCTCATTTTAATGAGAAAGAGAAAGGAAAAACTTAATTTAGTCTGCTGATCTGGCACATGTGAGGATAGAGTTCAATGGGGTTTTAGGGCAGAAACTGCACACACAAAGCAGATTGCTTTTGTCAAACATAACACTTACTGTATGTGACAATTCACATTCACTCTAATCTATATATTATTTGGAGGCAAATCAAACATGATCTTTATTATTGTGGAGTTTTTCTGTACATTTTAATGGAGACAGTGTGACTCTCAGAATTATGTGCTATCAAAACAAGTTGATTTAATGTTCCTGCTTCACATATCCCATTTCCTTATATTTTTACTTTTAGCCATTTATGCATTTGGCAGATGCTTTTATCCAAAGTGACAACATAACTGACCACTTTTTACCAGTGATACAAATTAAATTTGTCATTAAAATGTCATTAAGTGTTAATACTCTGTCAAGTAGTTTTATAACAGCATCATGGATATTTTTCTTGACCTTAACTACAGTGGTACAAATATAATTTGTCATTAAAATGTTATTAAGTGTTAATACTCTGTCAAGTATATAACAGCATCATTATATCAAGTTGTCATAACAAAGACATTTTAAACAATGCCATCTTTCCATTAAAAATGACGTATTTGAACAAATGACACTTAAAGGAATATTCAATTTTCTTAAAAGAAAAATCCAGATAATTTACTCACCACCATGTCATCCAAAATGTTGATGTCTTTCTTTGTTCAGTCGAGAAGAAATTATGTTTTTTGAGGACAACATTGCAGGATTTTTCTAATTTTAATGGACTTTAATAGACACCAACAATTAACACTTAACTCAACACGTAACAGTTTTTTTCAACAGAGTTTCAAAGGACTATAAACGATCCCAAACGAGGCATAAGGGTCTTATCTAGTAAAACGATTGTCATTTTTGACAAGAAAAATAACAAATATACACTTTTAAACCACAACTTCTCATCTAGATCCAGTCGTGATGCGCCAGCGTGACCCCACGCAATACGTCATGACGTTAAGAGGTCACAGAAGACAAACGCGAAACTTTCCCAGTGTTTACAAGTGTGTTGAAAGAGGACCGTTCCTACGTTGTTGTATGTCAACTGATACTAATTAATGTCTTTGTGGCAGTTTATTGTTTACAATGGTCTGCAAATGTGCGTTTTATATATGTAACACGTGACCTCCCTACGTCACTACGCATTTGCGTTAGGTCGCGCTGGACCGGACCTAGACGAGAAGTTGTGCTTTAGAAGTGTATATTTGTTATTTTTCTTGTCAAAAATGACAATCTTTTTGCTAGATAAGACCCTTATGCCTCGTTTGGGATTGTTTATAGTCATTTGAAACTCCGTTGAAAAAACTGTTACGTGTTGAGTTAAGTGTTAATTGTTGGTGTCAATTAAAGTCCATTAAAATGAGAAAAATCCTGCAATGTTTTCCTCAAAAAACATAATTTCTTCTCGACTGAACAAAGAAAGACATCAACATTTTGGATGACATAGTGGTGAGTAAATTATCTGGATTTTTCTTTTAAGAAAATGGAATATTCCTTTAATGACAGTTGTCATAAAAGTGCATAAAATCCTTCATGTTTATAACACGTGTCATTATTATGAAGGTGTTATGTCATTATGAACACTGGTAATAAAGTGTTAGCGTATATATTTTTTAAGTATTAATAAATGTCACATTAAGTGATTCAAATACAAAATCCACTATTAACACTTCTATGTCTTTTTGTGAAACTTTTTGTGTGCCGTGAAACTAAATATTAGTGAAAATGATTAATAATAGATTTAAACAAAATGAATAAGCTGTACATGAGAGGATAGGTTGATAGAGTAGATACTTAAAGATGCTGTTCACGCCAAAAGTGTTTGCCAATAACTGGTCTGAGGCCAAATGTCTTGAAACTTGACGGGTTGCCAGCTCCTCTGTCTCCGGTGTGTCTAACACTGAGCTTTTCAAAGATTTGAAGTAAGGGATAATGTACAGGCAGCAGGTTCATACCTCATAAGTAAGGTAGGGAACATTAAATATCGATTTGAAATATTTTATTTGCTCATTTTTAACGAATGCAGACCTTCCGCGAGGAAAACCTGTTTACGCTCAGTTTGAAGATTACAAATTACACAAAACACTATTTGGTTTAATCATTTGTAAATATAATGTCAGATATGTTATTAAACATAAAGACATATTTATATTAAAATTTTGTGTAAAATTCAACTGTACCTGTCAAAATGATTTGCAGCATCTGGGTTGCCGTGTCTGAACGACTGGCCAATCAGAATCAAGCATTCTTAATGAGCCATGTAATAAGGATAAATACAGAAATATGAGGTGCTGAATTATAAGCTATTCCTAACACCTGACTGTAACAATATGGCAATTGATTTCTGAGAGCAGGAATTATAGCAGCTATATTTGTGATGTCAAAGACTTGTTTGCCAAGTAGTGTGTCATCAATTCTATGATCTATGCAACAAATCAAATAGTAAAATGTCTGTTCTACATTGTATGACACTATGTTACCCACAAATCTTTGTTGAGATGGATTAAAAGGTAGATCCAGCAGTAGTTGTAATGCTATTGATGCAAGCACAGCAGACTGCAATGCTCCTAAAGGCGAATAAGAATCATAGCTAGTGGAGTCAATATTGACGTAATGGTGATTGAGAGCCACTAGTTTTGCCTGGATTGCAGCATTCCTGCAGACGTGGTCATTTTCCACAGCTGCAGGGATTAGTTGAAGTCAATCTGTTATTTACTTTGCTTCACTCAAATAATGACTATGAATTATAAACTATATAAGAAATTACTTTGGACATAAGAGCTTTTGGTTCCCTCCTTCAGTGTATTTTTGCTATCATCCACACAGTACAGTTCAGTGCAAGCCTTACTAATAATCAAAATCAATCAACAGACTGAAAGCCTATGGATTAGATTTAAATCAATAGTGTTTTATCGTGCATGGTTAATGGACAGACAATAATAACAGCAGATTTGTATTAGTCTGTGTTCATCTACTGTGATTCTTTTGCTTCTTAATCTCTTAAACGATGCACGCTGGGACGGCTCTTACAGCTTCATCCAAATATTTGGAGAGGTAATTAAGAAGATCTGTGCTCTCCGCCTCTTTAATAAATTACATGTCTGCTGTATATTGACTGCCAAGGTGGATCATTCATGTCAACTGAAACTAATAGGCAATCCATCAAGCACTGGCAGCTGTCATTATTCATACTGTGATGATGTTAATTGTCAGATGTAGCGTCAGTCTTGTGTTCCCATAACAAATTAATTGTACTGTTGAATATTTAAAGATTGATGTATAGACGGTTTCATCGGACAGACACGTGTTGTAGCGGTTTCGCACCTGAACCTAAGTGAACTTCTGGTCTGTATTTATTATTTGGTCTGGCTAGTGGCTAAACTGATCTCTGAAACGAAATATTTTGGTTTGCTAAAGACGAGGGGAGACGACGAGCATGGATCACAACTATGCGAGAGGTTTGGCAGCCAGGCAAGAATTCAAGGACCTGTAGTTCCCTTTCGAGGAACTCGAGCTGCGTCGCCATAGCAACGCTTTGGGGAACGCCTCGGCGCGACCAATCCGAAGCACGTGCAAAACACAAACAACGATGAGACAACTGCACACTGACCGCGATGCCGTGCGGACCAGGGGCACAAGAAGGCATCCCACACAAACACACCCGCCTTTAGTGCCTCAGCAAGTGACTACGTGTATGTTTGCATAAATCTGAAGTATGTTCAAGAAGTTCAAGTATGTGTATCTCCCTGTCAGCGCGATATCACAGACAAGGATACACATGTATATGTGTCTTCGAGCGCAGCACGCACAGTTGGCTTTTGAGGATATTGGCTGTGTGCACTGTGATCATTCCCGTGCACGTGTTGCGCTCCAGCTTCGCGTTTGGAGAAGGATATCTCAGGCTCGCGGAACCGGTCCCGCTTCTGTCGAGGCAGAGCGGTGACTGCACTCGTGCGTGCAGGCGGCGGTATCCCCGCCTACACCCGTGACATCTGTCTCTCACTCTCTAGGAAGCTTGGGCTTGCGGTTGCGATCCCGCTTTTCAGCGGCGGTTGCGCTCCTGGGAGTCGCCATATGATTTCGTGCAGGCGGCGGTATCTCCGCCTGCACGTGAAGTCTCTCTCTCTCGCCGGATCGGGAAGGCGCCCTGCGTGAGAGCCATATATTTTCAGCTGTCTGTCTCCGATGGATCCTCTTCATAATCCGCCTACTGTTTATGGCTAAACGTGCAGTTTCCACGTGAAGCCTCCTCTTTTTACAGTACGGAGGTATTATATATACATACGTTTTTTACACCTGTATGTGTAGACTATGTATGTGTATCTGCCTGTCACAGCCTGCATGAGCTGTTTGTCATTGTTCGATGAGTCAAACAGTGAATTTGTGTCTATGCTGTGTGTTGCTTGTACAGCTGTGCACAGCATTTATTCTCCTGATCGGCCGCTGTGCGCCATAAGTCAGATAATGATTTTGTGTGTTACGATTCGAGACCCTCATCTGCTGAGGCGGGTGACGTCTTCGTTCGTGGCACTCACTTTCTCATTAAAGCAAAGCAGCTCACACCTCATTCATGGTGCCTGCTTCCCTTTCGGTGCGTAGTACGACAGGCAGCCGCCATTAACCTTCATCTGCATACAGCTGGCTCCAGTAGTGGAGCATGGCTACATTCTTGTGCAGGAGGCTGTAGAACCTCCACATGAGAAACGACAGCTTACAGCCTTTACTTTATTGTTCCAAAAGGAGGGGAATCGTTCAGTGATGCGGCTCAGTGCTATGCTGTTACTGAAACCGATTGTGATGCAATCAGATCCGAGGACTGATTCCTTACATTAGAGCTTATGCCTCCATTCAACACGGGAGGGTTTTTCCTGAGGGGTAACCCGTCTCGCATGATCAAAGTCACGCACCGTTGTTTGCGTGCTTTGGTAACAGGAAGAAAGCCATGGCTTCTGTCCCAAGGTCCTGTGTTGGGTGCGCATTGTCGATGTGTGACGCTGACAACAGACGCATCCCTCACAGGTTGTTGCGATTATGGAAAGCCAAAAGGGTCAAAAATCGCTGAAACTCATCATCGGCTATGGCACTGAAATTGCCTTGGAAATGATGATGGTATGGGTTGGACTCCCATTTCCTACTAGACCGGAGGAGCCATCATGTGTTTGTCTAGACAGACATCACATCGGTGGTTTTCTTAAATAAATCTCTAAGGCGGTCTGCAATCAAAGTCACGCATCGTTGTCTGCGTGCTCTGGTGGTGTGGAGGAAACCTTGGTTTCTATCCTAGGACTGTTTTGGGTGTGCGCTGCTGGCGTGTTACGCTGAGAACAGACACATCCCTTACAGGTTGTTGCGATTATGGAAAGCCAAAAGGGTCAAAAATCGCTGAAACTCATCAGCGGCTATGGCACTGAAATTGCCTTGGAAATGATGATGGTATGGGTTGGACTCCCATTTCCTTCTAGACCTGAGGAGCCATCATGTGTTTGTCTAGACAGGCATCACATTGGTGGTTTCTTAAATAAATTTCTAAGGAGGTCTGCAATCAAAGTCACGCATTGTTGCCTGCGTGCTCTGGTGGTGTGGAGAAGACCTTGGTTTCCATCCGAAGGCCTGTTTTTGGGTGCGCGCTACTGGCGTGTGACGCTGACCCAACGCACTCCCCACAGGTTGGAGTACAGTATGGAAAGCTGAGAGGGCCAAAATCACTACATTATTGTTTTTGGGATAATGACATTGTGGTCTCTGGACAAACTGTGCTCATTGACGACAGTTTAGATCCCAGGCCACTTGAATATGGCGAATGCCCTGTATGGCAACACCCATTGCTGGGGAGTTGAGACTCCAGCCAGATGTGGTGAATCACATTTGGAGAGGATCTGGACGCGCAGAGGTGGATCTGTTTGCGTCTCAGGACTGCACACACTGCCCAATGTGGCTTTCTTTTTTCCCCAATCACTCTGCCACAGAAGTTATGGAGGAAGCTTGCCAGAGATATGGCCTGTTGGTTTGGCCTCTGAGGGGGCCAGGCTCATAGGCTCAGGTCTCTCAACTGAGGTTGTGGAGACCATACTTTACTCCTGACAAACCCAGTTAACCGCCCTGTTTATGTGGTGCTGAGATTTCTGTAGGAGCAATTCTCTGCTGGCTTAACTCCTTCCACTCTTAAGGTTTAGGTGGCAGCAGTCTCTGCCCACCATACTCCTTTGGAAGGATGTCATGCTCCCAACTGAGGTTGTGGAGACCATATGATTACTCCAGAGCTCCCTCAGGAGCTTAGGCACTACATGGAGAAACTTCACCTCATGGTGTTCAGCTCACCTGACAGACCCAGTTAACTGCCCTGTTTATGTGGTGCTGAGGTTTCTGCAGGAGCAATTCTCTGCTGGCTTAATTCCTTCCACTCTTAAGGCTTAGGTGGCAGCAGTTTCTGCCTACCATACTCCTTCGGAAGGATGTCATACCTCGTCTGGACAACCCCTCGAGAGAGCTTTATGCCCTTAAGTGGAGAATATTTCACCTATTGGTGTTTAACTCCCCTTACAAACCCAGTCAACTGCCTTGTTTATGTAGTACTGAGGTTTCTGCAGCAGCAATTCTCTGCCGGCTTAACTCCTTCCACCCTTAAGGTCTAGGTGGCAGCAGTCTCTGCTTACCATGCTCCTTTGGAAGGACCTCATGCTCCCGAATGAGGTTGTGGGAACCAGATGATAACTTCAGAGCTCCCTTAACAAGGAAGCTTATGCCCTTCAGTAGAGAAACTTCACCTTTCGGTGTTCAGCTCACTTGACAGACCCAGTCAACTGCCCCTTGACGTAGTACTGAGGTTTCTGCAGGAGCATATCTCTGCTGGGTTGACTCCTTCCACACTAAGGTTTAGGTGGCAGCAGTTTCTGCCTACCATACTCCTTTGGAAGAATGTCATGCTACCAACTGAGGTTGTGGAGACCATATCTTTACTCCACCTTTAAGATATAGGTGGCAGCAGTTTCTGCCTACCATACACTTCTGGACTCTCTGAGGGCAGTCTACATACCAGGCCACCTGAATGTGGCAGATGCCCCTTCGAGACAACATACATCTCCGGTGGGAGTGGAGACTTCATCTAGATGTGGTGAACCACATCTGGAAAAGATTTGGATGCGCAGATGTAGATCTGTTTGCATCCCAGGACACCACACTTTGCCCACTGTGGTTTTCCATGGTACAGGCATGGCCGAGGCTACGTCTGTATGCTTTCCCCCGTGGTTGTGTTTATCCCTCCACGGGGCAACTTTATTCCCTTAAGTGGGAAATGTTCACCTCTTGGTGTTCAGCTCATCTGACAGACCCAGTTATAACTGCCTGTCAACGTAGTTCTGAGGTTTCTGCAGGAGCGTTTCTCTGATGAGTTTACTCCTTCCACCATTAAGGTTTAACGGCAGCAGTTTCTGCCTACCATACTCTTGTGGAAGGCTCGTCAGTGGGTAGACACCCATTAGTGGCTCGCTTTCTTCGTGGGACTCGTAGGTTGCGACCTGTTAGTCGCTCCAGGGTGCCCACTTGGGACCTAGCGGTCGTGCTGGGAGGGCTCTCGTTGGCTCCGTTCGAGCCTCTTGAGACTTCGCCAGATAGGTTTCTGGCCTTTAAGGCTTCCTTCTGGCTATTACTTCTTTAAAGCGAGTGGGGGACCTTCAGGCCCTGTCAGTATCCCCTGCAGGTCTGAGTTTGCACCAGGGATGGCTAAGGCTTTTCTACACCCAAAGCCAGGTTTTGTTCCTAAGGTGCTGAACAATGTGCCGAGGCCCATTGTTCTGCAGGCCCTTTGTCCTTCCCCATTCAGGAGTGCGGACCAGGAAAAGCTGAATTTGGTGTGTCCTGTACGAGCACTGGATACATATGTTCACATGACTGCTCAGTGGAGGAGTCCGAGCAGTTATTTGTGTGCTTTGGTTCACCCAGAAAAGGTTTACCGGTGACCAAGAAGACTCTGAGCAGGTGGATAGTAAATGCTATCTCACTGGCTTATGAACATCAGGGTATACCCTCACCCGTCGCTGTGAGGGCCCACTCTACCCGGGGTATGGCTGCCTCTAAGGCCTTAGGGTCAGGCGGTTCACTCCAGGACGTATGTGATGCGGCCGGTTGGTCTTTGCCGCTCACCTTCGTCAGATTTTATGATTTAGACCTAGACTCCTCTTTAGGGTCCCAGGTTCTTTTGCCTTGACTGTGTTCAGTTATACACGCTGCAGGCATTTGGTAGTATGGAAGCGTGGGCATCTCGTTCCCCAAAGCGTTGCTATGGCGACGCAGCTCGAGTTCCTCGAAAGGGAACGTCTCAGGTTACGTATGTAACCCTAGTTCCCTGAGAAGGGAACGAGACGCTGCGTCTCCATGCCATACTCCCTGCATCCCTGCAGGCACTTGCTTCGGCACTGGGTAGCGAGTGTGTTTGTGTGGGATGCCTTCTTATACCCCTGGTCCGCACGGCATCACGGTCAGTATACAATTATCTCATCATTGTTTATGTTTTACACGTGCTTCAGATTAGTCACGCCGAGGCGTTCCCCAAAGCGTTGCTATGGCGACGCAGCGTCTCGTTCCCTTCTCAGGGAACTAGGGTTACATACGTAACCTGAGACGTTAACATTGGATACAATAATTTTACACATCAATAATATTAGCTCAGTGTAATAAGATATAATGAATGAAGGTAGTTTACTTGTAATGTGTATTCCTGGTTATCAGAAATAAACTACTGTAAAAGGACTGTTGTTATTGATTCAATGTGGAAGTCTACCGGAAGTTGAGTTTATTCCAAAAAAAGTTTTGCAGCTGCTGAAACCATCTATAACAATTTACAATATACAGTATTGAATAATATGGAAATAATGAAAAATAAATAAATGATTATTTACTTTCATTAAATTCAATTTAAATTTCATTAAAATGTCTATTATCTAAGTTAGACCATCATTGGTTATCGCGTGCCTCACATAACCATTTAAAGTCCATGTTAAATTGTTTTTAAAGTTTAAATGTTAGAAATGTATTGCTAAAACACGCCACCAAGACGGTAAACTATGTAGTATTGAATTGCCATTTTTGTGTTCAGGAATATTTGGGCGTGGCTAAAACGGTGGCTCGATGACACCATTGAGCCATCGCATATGGCCCGCCCCTAACACAATCGTGAGCATCCATTCAGGTTGTAGCAATATTTTGAGCATGGCTTCAGTGCCGACAGCGGACACGCCCCCAGCGTTTGAGAGCAAAGAATCCTGCCTGTTTATCAGAGATTTTATTAACTTATTATTTTTTTCTCAAATTAAAATTTGCTTGGGTGGTTAACAAACTCAGACCACATTTAATATCTGACTTTACACGGACTTAATATTTAATGTTAATATTATTATTATTTAAAGGTGGTGTGTGTACATTTTAGCGGCATCTAGTGGTGAGAATGCAAATTGCAACCAACAGCTCACCCCTCAATTTCAAAACGCATATAGTAGCCGCCACAGGACAAACATGTCGTTGTCTGAGACAATGTATAGGGACGAAATGCACTCTATAGAGCAGTTTGTCCGTTTAGGGCTACTGTAGAAACATGACGGCGACTTTCATGTAAGGAGACCCGCGGTGAACGTAGATAAAAATGGCTCATTCTAAGGTAATAAAAACAATACAGTTCATTATGTAAGGTCTTTATTAAGGGTGTCACGATTCTCCAAATCCTTAATTTGATTACATTTTCGATTCTAATGTCACGATTCGATTCTCGGTTTTTACACAAAAAGTTGCTATGCCATTTTTAGACTAGACTTTTATGAAATATAATATCTGACCTTGAACCCAGAGATGCCCTGCCATGTTAGTCGTGCTGCCAGTGGAAAAATATGGTACACGCACATACTTAATAAAACCAAACTTCCTGTCAGATGAACATTCCTGTCAGTACTTTGCACCTTAAAAAGCCACTTTTATTACCGTCAGACGTGAGACGAAACCCCAATAAGTCATGTTTAAATGCTGTTTTCATAACTCTTAAGCAACTGAAATAAGTTGTTGTGAAACTTAGGGTGTTTTCACATATACACTGTTTAGGTCGGCCCAAATGACGTGTCGCTCCGAGTACGGTTTGTTTGGGTCAGTGTGAACACAACAGCCGCACTTGGGTGCGCACTAAACGGCCACTCCAGGACCCCTCTAAACAGGTGGTCTCGGAGCGGCTGTCGCCGAACTCTGGGGTGACCCACCTGTGGTGTGAACACTGCTGGACCTCGGGCCGAACCTAATACAGGAAGTTCTCCACATGTTTAAGCCACTGGGCTTCCGTTGTGACGTGATCCGGGTGTTATATTGTGGTTTAACAACAAACAAGCCAAACCTGGTCCATTGCAGAGATTCGCTGTCTCCTTTACGTTTGAGCTGATGATTTTATAAATGCATAGCTGTCCTCCACACACAAATAGTGACATTACGGGCTTTTTAGCAAACGGCTCTGTGAGAAAGGCTTTAATAGAACAGCTACGCAATTTCGCGTTAAAGCAAAGAAAATTCGCAAAGACGTGCATCGTTTATCTCCACATCTTGATAGCTGCGCTCTCCCTGTCAGGCTGGTTGTCGTGGAAACGTGGGGGTGGTCATGAGACGTAAGAGCTGTCAGAGACCAATGACAGCGGTGACCGTTGTCACATGGTGTACGGTGCCGCATTTCAAGTACAGTAAAAAGAATAATATGTGAACACGGACCGCCCTAACTGAAAAATGATACAATGTTTTTCGGTGCGCTCCGAGGCCGCACCACGGTGTGCACCAACATATGTGAAAACACCCTTAAATAGATCTCAGTTCAGAGAAACGAACGGTCCTGGCACAGACGTCGTTCTGCTGTGCACGCACGCATGCTCTGATTGAGTTCAGCTGAAGGTGGGAGGCGCTTGCTGTTTTTTGTTTCCCATGTAAAGAGCAGCTTGCGTCTTTTGACTGGCTGAGCTAGCTAAGTTAGAGGAGGTTGACTCGCAGCACTCAACACGTGTGTTTTTTCCCGCTTGGCAAGCCGACCGGACGTGACATGGGGCGTGGCAGCATTGTCGATTCCATTTTTTAATTCGAAGTTCGAGGTTGTGACTTCATTTCGATCGATTTCGATTTTAAGTTGAAATCGTGACACCCTTACAAATTTCCGTGGCATAGTCACGGAATTTTTTGCTAATTTTTCATTGGCATTCTCACGGATCTCCGCATATTTCCGTGGTCCTGCCACGGACTTTCTTTTCCGTGGCATTCTCACGGATTGGTTACTCAAATGTTTTGTCCTATTTTCTTACCATTGTCGCTTCGGTTTAGGGTTAGATTTACATGAAATGAAATCCCTACCCAAACCCAACTCTAACCCCAACACCAGGCGACAATTGATTAAAGTTTAGAAAATATAAAAGAATACATCAGAAAAAACAGTATAAACCAATACTTAAAGTGACATCCTAACGCAAACACCAAATCTAACCCTAAACCGAAGCGACAATGGTTTGAAATAGGAAAAAGCAGTTGAGTAACCAATCCGTGAGAATGCCACGGAAAAGAAAGTCTGTGGCAGGACCACAGAAATATGCGCGGATCCGTGAGAATGCCACAGAAAAATGAGCAAAAAAATCCGTGACTATCCCACCGAACTTTGTGAGATCATGTTGTCTTTATACACCACTGATAATAGAGTTGTGTATATTATATTGCATTTCTGTCAAGAGATCCTTCTAAAAGTTACACAATGCACCTTTAAAATAATTCTGGCATGTTAGATGGCATGAAGGTGAGGAAATTATGAGCTAATATTCATTTTTGGGTGAACTATTATGGGTGATTATTAATAAATAATCTTTAATAAATCAGGTTCTTGTATTGAATATGTGCGATGCCTTGGCGACGCCTCTTTAGTTAAAAACCGCAACACTACTATATTGACAATGCTGTGTTTAATGTGTTCAAAAGATTCATAGAAAGATGTGACTGTTTTATATTGTATGCTGATTACTCTCATTTATCTTCTAATTGCCCACATCTTTTTTCTACATCATTTCATGGCTCTATTAAAGCATCCCTCCTTCAGTCTCTCTCTTAGTGGTTCCCCTCCTGAGATGCTCAGTGGTACATTCCTATGTACTATACACCACACAGCTCTACCTCAAGTCCATCAGACAGCAGAGCGCCTCACGCATGCAGCATCACCTCTGTAAAGCGTTGCTGGTCACGTGTAACTGAGTCTGCATGCTTGTGTGTGGGTCTGACCTTCCACCGTTCTCTGTCTAGGCGTTTAGGATGTGTGACGGGTGGTATTCGCAGTAAACGGACCCCCTACCCATTTCCACACCACCCCCTGGCCACTCCGGCACTTCTAGCCCAAGGCCCCCGGACAGACCCAGCAGTCGTCTCCGGGATGTCTTCACCGGGATCCTCCAGTGGCAGCAAAAGGAATTCCTGTAAGTGACTCGATTTCTTACTGTGATGATTGTTGTGGTGTCTTTGACCAGCAGTGCTTTTTGGGTTGTGGGTTGTTTACAGATGAGAGTGCTGGGCAGCTGTTGATCAGGATTTTAGATGTTCTGGACTTACTGCTTTTATTTCTGTTTGGAAGATCTCAAATGATGGATGGGGTTTTTGATTGTCCTCTCATTTTTTGATAAGATGGTAATTCCTGATGTATTCTTTAGAATGAGAAGATGAGAGATCTAGATGATCTCTGTCATTTTACTGTAATCTGAAAATCTTTTTTGTCTCTACAACATTTGTTGTATATAGATAAGATAAAGTTTTGTTAATATTTCATGTGTGAAAATTGTGGTACGCCAGAGAATTAAATAATAGCACCATCTATGATGTGTGAAAGTGTGTGTGTGTGTGTGTGTGTGTGAGAGAGAGAGAGAGAGAGAGAGAGAGAGTGAGAGAGAGAGAGAGAGAGAAACCTCAGGGGACAAACTTGAGTACTGAGTATTGATGGAGCCTTGAGATACACGGTACTGTGATCTCACACTCGCACATACATAGTGTGTGTGTAGTAAACAAAATATTGTATTTCTAAATATGAACATGAGCTTGCATGTTACCTTTAGCTTTATTTGGTTTTGCATGTTGACCAGTTTAGCTTGATGTGCTTCTGAATAGCTCAGTGGTAGAGGATTGCATTAGCAGCTTAAAGATTATGGGAACATGCATACTGATAAAAATGTATATTTTGTAATGCACTTTAAGTCGCTTTGGATAAAAGCGTATGCTAAATGCGTAAATGTACTTCTGGAGATCTGTATTGTGATTTGGAGAACCGTACCCATCCCCCAGTCCTGACTCTGAATGTGATTTACAGTACAGTCAGGACTTACTTAAACCTAATCCAAGAAATCCTATAATTACCCAACCACCCTGTTCTCAATGTCCCACAATTCATTTTGCTTTCTAAACACTATCACAGTAATGGCTTGTCATTTGACTCTACAACATTTGGAAACAAATTGGGTTTGTTGTTAGCTCAGGGAGTTTATTCGATCATCATTCATTTATTAGAAATGTAAATCATAACACTATGAAAATGTTTTGTGATGAATTGTAGTTTTGGGGTTTCCAACATTTCCATGTCATTTTTAAAAGAGACCAATTCTCTGTATTTAACGTCCTGCCTATCAAAAGCAAGAACTAATAATTCTGTCATCATTTTCTCACTCTCATGTTGTTACAAACCTGTATACATGTCTTTGTTGTGATATTTTGAGAAATGTTTGTATCCAAACTGATCATTAGCCAGTGGCAGCCGGTGACTTCTTTATTCGTGGGCGCTTGATGCGAAGTTCGTCACAACATGTATGTAGCCCGTTATGTGTGTGGTTCCTTATTTTAATATAAAGCAATAAGCCCCAAGAAGCAGTGGGTTACCAGTGCATTTTATTACTGTTATAAAATACACTGTAACCACACTGTTTTGCGGGGCTTATTGCTTTTATAAAACGGTTACTTCATATGCATGACATTAGCAGGATTTCATAAAATAAAACACAAATAAGTTGTAATTATATTAGTACAAATATTACTCTTCCACCAAACAAAGTAGTTCCTCCGAATCAAGTGTGGCTGCAACAGAGCGCAGTTCCCAACCAACACAGACGCAGCAAAGACACAATGAAAATATGATTTAAGACTGTGGTGTTTATTTTTATAAATCAACATTCATTTAAAATATACATTAACATTTATATCGTGCAACTGTTGTAGTGATAATCAAATATGCTTGGAAGCATGCATAACTTTAACTCTTTCCCCGTCAGCGGGTTTTTTTAAGTTGCCACCCAGTTTTAGTTTAATTGCTTCAAGAAAAACAATCTTTTTTAAAATAAACATAAAATATATCAAATAAAAGAACAGACCCTCCGCTTTAAAAAAAAACCCAGTTTCATCCTACCTTCATTTGTTTTCTTATCACCTCTTAAATTTTCAGCTAAAAGCAGAGATAATTCAATTTTTTGTGAAGAACTTTTGTAAGAGATCAGATTCAGAGCCACGATCAAAACTTACACGGTGTTTTTAGTGTTAAGTGAATGCGTCAGTGTTTAAGTTGGGTAAGATGGCCATCTAGTGGATAATAGCGGACCTATGAATTTGAGCTAGAAACTCCTCAGAGAACGTTTTCTCTTTATTGACGAGATGACTCAACAATATTTATTGACATTTATCTGGATATCGCCATTAATTGTGCAATTGTAGAAAAAATAAAATATGATTAATGTCTGTGGTGTTTATTTTCATTAACCAGTATGCAGCAACAGTGGCTCAGTGAACTTATGTAATGTGGTCTGAACCGTGGGATTACCGGGGTATTTTATCATGGCTTAGAACGTGTTTCAACCAATCAGAATGAAGAACCAGAACGGGCCGTTTTATAATATGTGTTCTGCGCGTCGAGTGATCCTATGTGCATCACGTGTCTTGTCAAAATAAGTGC
This sequence comes from Misgurnus anguillicaudatus, assembly GCF_027580225.2. Taxonomy (NCBI): domain Eukaryota; kingdom Metazoa; phylum Chordata; class Actinopteri; order Cypriniformes; family Cobitidae; genus Misgurnus; species Misgurnus anguillicaudatus. The sequence goes on from NC_073356.2 coordinate 13,532,505, forward strand.
CTGCTGCAGATGCGTCTAAAGGGTTTATGATAAAAGAGACGCTTGCGTTTGCCAGATACTCGTATAATCTCATGCGTAATCAGAGTTTACTGTTTAGGGAGTGTCTTGCGTGTATTTTGTGAACGTGAGCGTCTCTTTTATCATAAACAGTTTTGACGTGTGTGCAGCAGGCACTTATTTTGACAAAACATGTGATGCACATGGTTCACATGACGCAACAAACACATATTTTGAAAACGCAAGCAACACACATGACACTCCAAACACTTATTTTGAATTTGCCCCCTCGGATAAGCAGTCACGAGCTGCCACTGTGTAGGATGAAAGAATACTATGGTGATAAGTGAATGGGACTCATGAACGGTTTGGTTACAAACATTTCTCAAAATATCTTCCTTTGTGTTCATCAGAACAAAAGACATTTATACGGGTTTGTATGCATGAGGATGAGTAAATGATGACAGAATTTTCATTTTTGGTTGAACTATCCTTTAAAGGTTTAGTTAAAACGTGTATATCTTTTAAGTATATATTAATGAGACTAATAAAAGTACACAAGCATGGAGCGACAGACGTACACTGCAAGCCACAAAACTTTAATGCTCTTTTGTTGCCAAGTGAGAAGTCTTCTTGTATAGTCTTGGGTTGGATTTTGCTGACAGATAAAGTCCAATGAGTCAGTGAGAAAGGCTCATTAAAGACAATTGAACAGAATACAACAGTGATCTAAGCTCTTATCTCTATGTGTTTACACTTTAGGGGGCGTGTACACCAAGGAGTTTATGCCGGCGCCCGGCATATGTTTTCAATTGTTTCCAAGCTTTTCAAAAACGCCAGCAGCTGGTGGTTTCACCCAGAGTTGAAAATATTCAGCTTTGGTTGAAACGCTAAGCTCATCAATGTTACTTCTCATTCAGCCGTCTAATCACAGTGGAGTAGGGGAGGGGCAAATATCACAACAACCAACCGGCGCATCGCTCAACAACTGATAAACAAAGCAAAAGTATCATAGCAACCAAAATGCTTAGCTGAAACGGTTGGCGTCCGCCTGGCGCTTTCAGCTGCTTTAAAACGCTTTAGTGTACACGCCCCCTTACAGTGCCTTATGTGTGGGTGCCAGGATCACTGTCTTTTACATTAAATATCCATTTTATTGAAATCAGCATGTGACAGAAATGATTAGTGTCTTTGTATCAGGTTAATATGAGACTGTGCCATACAGCCAATGCTTTCTTTCTCTCCCTCATTGCTCAGTGTTCAGTCACTGCAATTATTTCATGAGGTTGACAGTTTGAGACATAGATTGAATTTGAAGGTTGGCGCGTGTGTGCGTGTGTGTGTGTGTGTGTGTGTGTGTGTGTGTGTGTGTGTGTGTGTGTGTGTGTGTGTGAGGTTGAACAGAAGGCGAGGTACATGCAGTCATAATTTCATCAGTAGCACAGAAAATTAAAAAATGCAAGTCAGAGGTCAAAGGTTTCTTTTATACTTGCAAATATTTCTCATTGTTTATTATAGTTTATTGTATGACTTTATGGATAAAGAAATTACACACAGCTGTTATTTCTTCTCTATCCAGAATAAATATCATTTCGGGCCTGCTGTATAATTTTATGAGTTGCACACTGGATACAGAATTTTGTAAGTGATTGTCTGTAAATAACATTGGGTCGCAGAACAGAGCTGACTCAGATCCTTCATGGCCGCTTGCCAGATCTAAACCCCTATAATCCCTCCTACTGTGATTGCACTGCAAGTGGCACAACAATATTAGAATGCTGTTGTAATAATCAGTGATGCTGTCTGCACTGCAAGAATGCAACACAACTTGTGAGCAAGGGCTACCACAATAGACAAAACCATCTGGAGGGCTACTTTTTGATATAGTCTACTCAAAAATTTTTTGTTTTACTTATTTTATTTTACTTGTCGGTATGTTTTATCATTGTTTAAAATGTTAACATACACTAAAGAAGCCAAGCTAATATAAAAAATATTTAATAGATAAACATTACAATTGAGAATATTAATAAAATGTGCTCACATGGGGTGGGCACCATGTTGGAGACCAGTGGTATATTCTATAGCAGTGGTTCCCAAACTTTTTCAGCGTGCGGCCCCCCTTGTGTACAGTGCATTTTTTCGTGGCCCACCGAAACAAAATTTTTAAAAATGTAATATTTTAATTAAACAAAACATATAACATTATACCTAGTAGTGCTGTTGGTTAGTTGGCTTATTATTTTTTAGGTTTAATTACACAGAATTCATGATAAATGAATGTATTTTATAAAATGTCATAAAACTGGGGCCCCCCTGGCACCATCTCGCTGCCCCCCTGGGGGCCCCGGCACCCAGTTTGAAAACAACTGTTCTATAGTATGCTACAATGTTGGCCCTAAATACATTGCATTTAATTTGACATGCATGATCATGTTATGATCTCTGGATAATGTTTTGCATTTTCCTCCAGTTTGGTGTGAAAATGTCAAAACAAGTCTAAATAAATGGTGAGTATGCACAAGAGCAGTGGTCTCTAACATGCTCTCACAAAGTCTGTGAGTTGCCTGCAAAAGCACATCCTATTAATGGCCTCAATTTTAATACCAATTTATTACATTTTTAATAAAAATTGATAAAACATATAAAAAAATTAATAAATAAATAAATTATACAAAAAAATAAATAAAACAATTAAATTAAATTAAATTAAAAAATTAATAAAAAAATCTGTAAAATAAATAATAAAACAAACAATAAAGCAAACAATAAAAAATAAAAAATAAAAAAAATATTTAAAAATAAATTAAATAAATAATAAAACAAACAATAAAGCAAAAATAAATAAAAAAATAAATAAAAAAATAAAAAATACAATAAAATAATAAAATAAAATAAAATAAAACAAACAATAAAGCAAACAATAAAAAATAAAAATCGTAAAATAAATAATAAAACAAACAATAAAACAACATAAAATAAAATAAAATAAGATAAAATAAAATAAACTTAAAATAAATAAACAATAAATAATAAAAAACAAAAAGGCAAATAATAAAATGAAACAAACAAACATAAAATAATTAAATAAATAAACAAGTAATACAAAGTTTTGAGTAGCCCTCCAGATTGTTTTATCTATTGTAAAAATGGTAAATGGACTGCATTTATATAGCGCTTTTAACAGACCTATGGCCATCCAAAGCGCTTTCACCCATTCACTCCCTCATTCATACACCGACGGCGGTGTCAGCCATGCTAGTAGCGCCATCCAGCTCGTCGGGAGATGTCTTGCTCAAAGACACCTCGACACTTGGTCAGGTGGAGCCGGGGATAGAACCACCAACTTTCTGGTTTTTAGACAACCTACATGAACCACTGAGCCACTGCCACCCTTTTGTGGTAGCCCTTGCTCACAAAAAGGTTGGAGACCCCTGCACTAATTGTGCATACTCAATAGTATATTTTAGTAATCTGTGTATTCAATGCATACAGATATTGGCTTCTGAAAAATGTCTACTGTGCAGTCTTCTAATCTGAAAACAAACTATAATTATTATCAACAAAGCATTCTAAGGTGCAAGTGTGCCATGTTAACAAATGGGGAGGGTGCATGAGAGATCTCTTCTTTTTCTTAATTGGTTAAAATGTTGCCCTTTGCTCTTTGCCTGAAGGCAGACTAAATGCCTGTTTAACATTGAAACAGACAGTAATCGTAAGGGGAATTCAGCGTTCGGTGACATGCAGCATTACACGTGTATGGTAAATGGTCCAGAGAGGTTGGCAAGGCAGCACACTCATTTGGAGAGCACCTGGTTAAACAGGTGCAGGAACAGAAAACAAGCTTGTGCTGTTCAAAATACTTAACCTGAGTCTTAGCGGTGAAGTGTGCTGATGGGTCTGGAGGTTGAAGTGGGTGTAAACACTACAGCTGGGGATAATGGACGTGGATATTCCAAAAAAGGGCTAGATAAAGAAATATGAATGCACCATGAATGCATTTAAATACACATACAGTATATTTGTCTAGGTATGAGAGTAAAACTGGGATTGGTTGACAATTTATGTGTGGCAGGAAAAAACTGTAATGTTGATTTGAGTGGAGGTGTAGTTATTTTACATTTCACTTGGGGTGACTAGTGGATTTGGATTGTCAGAGAAAGTGAATCAATGCTCCTACACAGAGATTCTGCTGTGTCAGAGAATGCTGCATGTACATTAACTTTAATTGGGATGATGCACAAAGACGTTGATAAAAATGCAAAAGTGATTTAAATTTCTGCAAAATAGTCCAATGTATGCATTCATTGACTAATGAGGAATTCAGAGAGGTGGGCGTAGTTGTGCCTTTAGAAATGTCTAAAGTGGACTATTGAAATAAAGTTTCACCTCAGAATTATGATTTGATTCAAGTCCAGACAGGTCACAATAATTTTTAGCATGCAAAATTTCTATGCAGACCCTTGCAGCAACTGTATGATATCATCTGATAAAATATTGTCATTCTTTTTTAATTCACACATTATTAATTCTGACATGCCAGCACCGTTGTGGTTGCCTTTATTATTATTGTACAAAATAATGTGCGATACTGTTATTTTCATTTTTCCTCCACTTGAAAAGGTCACGCTTTAGCGTATGCTAAAATTTTCAATTTTAAAAATCAATGGAACGAAAGTGCAGTCTCGTATGCTACATACGCACGCCGGCCGTTACCAAAAGCTAGTTATTTTAGTTTGTTATGTTTTAAATATTGATATTTTTCTTACAAAATCACATTGATTGCCCTCGTAAGGCGTTTATTAACCCACTGGAGATTACATTTGTGAAGGATGGAGGCACTTTTTTTGGGCTTCAAATCAGAAGCACCATATACAGCTTTGAACCGCCAGGACATTTTCTAATACAACTCTGATTGTGTTAATCTGAACAAAGATAATCACGTACATCAATAATAGCTTGAGGGTGAGTAAATCATCATTTTTGGGTGAACTATCCCTTTAAGGCCGAGTCCCAAGACTCTTTCGTAGAGGTTCAATGGAGAAACATTTGTGATTTCTCTTGAGATTTTCCATGTTCTCGTTGACCTTCATGTTCTTTTTGAAGTCGGAGAGACCCCGAGGCAAACAAATCATTGCCTTAGCTGTATTCTTACTGATACTGTAAATACACAATGAATAATAAATTAAACATCAAATTGACAAAATCGTTGAAAACGAGTCCTGAACATATAATATAATATAATAACTATAAATATACAAACTGTCACAGGACAGATCATACTGTGTTATGAACTAGTAAAGCAGCCTGGATTGTAGTCAGCTTTGCTCTATTTTCCATATCCAAGCACACAAAACCGACCTTAAGATGCGGCTTTATATTTGCATAATCCATTGAACGAATCAGGTGGTAAAACAGCGCAGGCAGTGCATGCAAATAAACAACACCAATGCAATCAATTCCAACTTAAAAACATTCATTTTTGTGTCTGTCTCTCTCAATTATCGAGCTGGAAGAAGCTTATTTGCCAAAGCTTTACATTTGCATCTGAACCCCTTCACAGTGGTGTGAAAAAGTGTTGGCCCCACTCCAGATTTCTTATGTTTTTTTGCATATTTGTCACACTTTGATGTTTCAGATCACCAAACAAATTTAAATATTAGTCGCAGATAACACGAGTGCACACAGCATGCAGTTTTTAAATAAAGGTAACGCAAATGCTTTGAGAGTCAGTGAGAATAGCTAAAGTATTGTAAAGGGACACAATAAATGGAAATGTCAGATGTGAAGCCGGCTGGGCTCTGCTTTACTCAGTCAGTGGATGAGGTACAATCAAATTCCCTCTGGCTTAAAAAGGCCTTGCCAACCACAGTCTGCTTAACCGTATCAGTGTCTTTTAATAATTTAACTACCACCAACACTTAGGCACACCGCTGTGACTGCTGTCTGAGAGACACAATGGGCTCCAGACTAATAAAACGATGGCTCCCTCGGAGTCGCTTGATATGTTGGTATAGCTCAACTGGTAGAGCGTTGACTCAGCAGTGCAAACGCTTATCGGTTTGTTTCCCAGAGGTAAAACATACTGATAAAATACCTTAAATGCATTGCAAGTCACATTGGATAAAAGCATCAGCCAAATGCTGAGTCTTTCGGCTGGTAACCCTTTTCTTTTTGGATGCAAACTAATGATTTTCAAGTGCTGAGCTTTTCGGACTCATTTTTGAATGACTCGAATGATTTTTGTACCATGAAATCAGATCACGCATAGATTGAAACGTGCGTATGATCCTGTTTTTGGTGATTTATAATGTAGATGTAAACATAGATGGTTGTTTACAATTGTAACATTTTATATAATAGAAGCACATTTACAGTTAAGTGGTATATTTACACAGATTTTTAACACGTCTCTTAAAATGCAAATTGTCCCACAGTTGTCCCTGTGGTGAAATGTAGGACCCCCAAAGGTTTTAAATGATTTCAGAGCAGTAGCCCTCAACTTTCTAGTGATGAAAACATTTGAGAAGATTGTGAGATATTAAAGCATGTAGAAGATAAGTTAGATCCCCTCCAGTTTAGAGAAGGGAGGGGTGTGGAAGAAGGCGTAACTGCTCTTGTGCATTTAGTAGCTCAACATTTGGAGACGCCAAAAACAAGGCCACGACTGGCTTCCTTTTATTGATTTTTCATCTGCATTTTAACCAAGTTATAGATTTTAACATTACATTTTTTGCATGTGTGACTACATTAAGCAAATTCTGAAGACCTTGCAAAAAACTGTCTTCAGCTACTCTATATAGTCTTGTTATAGTAAGGAATGATGTTTAAAGAGTCTTCATAGAGTACAACCCCAGTGTCAGGCTATGCAGCGTGTACCTTTCGGTCACTGATTTGCCTCCCCAGTTAGACCCCACTGTGAATAATCTGCACCATGCTGCATCTCTACATGTTATGACCCCTTCAGATGCGTTAAAACATCTGTCAGCCCATTGACAAAAGCCAAAGTGACAGTCGGTCATCAACAGCCCTAAGCCGGTCGTTCTCTCAGACATGCTACTCTTTTCATTTCTGACATGTTGCCCGTCACCCAGCCTGCTAATGCTACAGCTAATCAAAAAAGATTGAAGCTGTGTGATGTGGATAAATTAAGGTTCTGTCTGTACACTGTGCTCTTTATAATGTAAGTTGATGCTCAATGGTCAGTAAGTTTATATAATATCTTTAGCTTTATTTTAATGTACACTCTCAAGGTACAAAAGTTGTCACTGGGAAGGTACCTTTAAAAAAAGTACTAATATGTACAATTTAGGTACCAGTACCTCTGAGGTACCAGCATGTACCTTAACTCATTCCCTGCCAGACATTTTTTGAAAAGTTGCCTGCCAGCCAAAAGTTTCACAAAATGCCTTCCAGGAAAATATTCTTCTAAAAATATATAAACATACAAATATAACAAATGAAGAACAGACCTTCTGCTTTCAAACAAACAATAAACAAACAAAATGGGAAAAAACATTTCATCCCATATTTTTTTCTCTGCTTATAAACTCTTAAATATGGTTATTTTTCTCAAAATATATATATTTTAGCAAAAATCTGAAATAATTGCATTTTTTTTTAAGGAATTTTGTTAGTACGAAGGAGGATTAGGGCCAAGTTTAAATAAAAAATAAAACCATTGCGAGATTAAAGTCATTAAAATGCGAGAATAAAGTCATTATTTAACGAGAAAAAAGTCCGAATAAATATAATTTTGAGAGTAAAGTCATTATTTAACGAGAAAAAAGTCCGAATAAATATAATTTTGAGAGTAAAGTCATTATTTAACGAGAATAAAGTTGTTATTTAACGAGAATAAAGTTTTAATATTTTGATAATAATGTCATATTTTTACATTAACGTGTTTGGATTGATGTGAACAAGTGGATCTGCAATGCAGATACCAAATTATACCTGTCTTATTATACAATATGAGGGAGACTTTATTGACTTCTTGTTAAATAACGACTTTATTCTCGTTAAATAACGACTTTATTCTCGAAATTATTTTTATTCAGACTTTTTTTCTCGTTAAATAATGACTTTATTCCCGCATTTTAATGACTTTAATCTCGAGATGGTTTTATTTTTTATTTGACCTTTTTTTTAACCTAATCCTCCTTTGTATGTTAGAGATCAAAACATATACAGAGTTTAAAATTAGTAAATAATTTTTTGCTTCAGTGTATTTATAAATTAGGTAATTTCTAGTGGATAATCACGGTATTACAGATTAACATAAAACCTCATCAGGAACACTTTTTTAATGCAAATGTTTTAAGTAAACATAAGTAGATAACTCGTCAATGGTGGGGAAAGAGTTAAAGATACCAATATTTACCGTTTAGGTACAAAGGTGTACTTTTTGAAGAGATGCGTGTAGGGTAAAGTATACGCACATGGAGGCGCACCTAAATGAAAGTGCACAGGTGATGGAGGATATTAATCGTATGGCTGAGGGAGGAATGGAAAGACTCTGTGGCTTTGTGAAATAACAATTGAGATAAATGCAACGAGTAGGCTACGTTTCACTTTAGGCCTGTTCTTATAAAAGCAACAATATAAACTTTACGTTAAGTGCAGACCCTTAAAACCCTAAAAGACAACGTTGAATGTGGCTTAATGCATCTACACAGTAATATTAAAACAACATATTCAGCAAACATTTTATTAATAAAAACATTCTGTGTACAGGCAAGCAGAAGATCCCAGAATAAGAACACAAACCCCTAAAGGGCACGTTTGTTTCCTTTAATGAAAACGAGCACATTCTGGGCTTTTCTGCTTGACCGTAAATGCTCATAATAATATATTGTGTGTAGGGAATTTTAGCGTATTTATATCACTGTCTTAATGCAGTAAACAACGTAAAGAATAAGCCTGAACTGAATATATTGACTTTTATTTATTATTAAATTTTATGACTTTATTCTCGTTAAATAATGACTTCATTCTCATTAAATAACGACTTTATTCTCGTTAAATAACGACTTTGTTCTCGTTAAATAACAACTTAATTCTCAAAGTTATTTTTATTCTGACTTTTTTTCTCGTTAAATAATGACTTTATTCCCGCATTTTAATGACTTTAATCTCGAGATGGTTTTATTTTTTTATTTTACCTTTTTTTTTTACCTAATCCTCCTTTGTTTGTTAGAGATCAAAACATATACAATGGTACCAAAGGTACCACCCCAGTGACAACTTTTATATCTTTATATACCTTTTTTCTGTTAGTGTAGGCAAAATAATCTGAATATGGATAAAATTTATGAGAAATATTCAAGTTTATACAGAAATATTCAATAATATTTACTTTTGATAATATCCGACTTAGCAAATCTGAGCTCATGTTGACATTTTTTTTTATCTATTCTGAAATTCCAATGAAGACATTTGTAAGATTTCTGGGTCTTTTTCTCAGGAAAAATATCTGAAAAGTAGGAGACAAAAGTTTACATTTACTCTAGAGCAGTGTTTCCCAATCCTGGTCCTTGAGTACCTCCTCCTAGAATGTTTTAGATGTCTCCTTGTTAAAAGAGCTGATTCAACACATCAGCTTGTTAGTGAGACATGTTAACTGTTCTGTAAGGAGACTGATGTGTTGAATCAGATGTTTTAAATAAGGAGACATCTAAATCATTCTAGGAGGGGTATTCAAGGACCAGGGTTGGGAATTATTACTGCTAGAGTTAAATATATTTAAGATGTTTTACAGTGCCTAAACTGTGTTTTCATTTAGAAACACAGAGGATGATTTTATGTAGAAAACAGTAAATCACAAAAAAATGACTTTAGCTGAGTTTTCACAGATAGGGTTACATAATTATCTGGACTAAGTTTGATGCTTATTCAGCCTGACTTAACAGTTCTTCCATTTGTGCGCACAAATATATTGCCGCTCCTATACATTCGGCCTCATAAATAAAGTAGTAATGGGTTCAAATGGCCGGCACTGACTTTAATTAACATTGTGGATTACTCTGGCCATTCTCATTGTTTTCTCCGTTCTTTATATGGCAAATTTTGTGAGCAGTTTAATGGATTCCTCATGGTTGTGTCATTTGTTATCTGGTAGGTGCATATTTTATTATGGCCTTGGACTTTATAGATGTAATGAAACGTCTATTTGCATTTGACGGTAGCTTGTGCATTTTAGTCTGCAGAGAACAAAGCTCATTCATTCATATACTAGCTGTCTTTATAGGAACCATTTACTTAAAAATTCAAACTCAGTTTGTAAACTTATAGGCTAAAAACTCACCACAACCTATTTTCCTTTGCTAATGACTGAGGACTGACGAGACGAGGGAGTGAAAAAAATAACTCTTTATTTTTAAAGCCTCGTATCTAATAATCTCCTTTTAGACAGGCTATCATACCATTAGAGTACTTTAGGGTCTATCATATCATATTACGGAGTTGAAGTGGTATTTGTAGTCTTAATGATACTAAGACAGATGACAGAATGCAGGTAATGGTAACTGATACCCATGATGGGTACTCACTGTTAAACTTATGCTTTTTAACCAGTGATTGTACTTGCTAGCCTCAATTAAGTGTTTATTTGAGAGCACCTATTGTCCGATTAACGTTTTTACATTTCACATACAGAAGTAGTATTTGTAGTCCCAAGCACGGCACTGTTTTTTGTTTCTCTCAAGCAACTCTGTTGGCTTACGTAACAATGTAACGGTTATAAAACTTTATTTCATTACGTCAAACATAATTTTTGAGACTTGTTGGGTTGATTGACAACGGCAGTGGAGTTGAAGCCAACAACTCCCATCATTCAACACTTCTTCAGAGTTTTAAGCTATGACTTTGTTTTGTGACCTATAGCAGCGTAAATTACATACTGTGCCTTTAAACAATGTGCATTTACTTAAATTTCTTAGTTAAAGCTGCAGTCTTTGAGTTTGACACATTTCTATTAAATTGCTAATTAAAATTTTGCTCGGGAAGGCTCACAGCACAAAGGCATCGTCTTGTACAATCTGCAGGTCTTTGTTACAACCTTAATTTGCAACAGTTAATTTGCTTACGGTGACCTTGACACGTTGGTAGACACATCTTGCAATCACCCAGGGAAATGTGTGGGCTGGCATGAGGATGGCACACATTTACCATCGCAGCATAAAGGGCAAACTCCTCTACAAGCCCATTGAGTCAACTTAAATCAACACTAACATAACATGCACAAGTCTGGCAGGGTTAGAAAGCACGACCAGAGGCGCAAACTTACATAAACACCAGAATCTATTTTTGTCCTAGTGTTTTCCATCAGCCTCACATTCTCTTGTCTCATTCTTGTAGCCAAAGGCTCATCTTGTCATGCATTAGGAGTGGCCTTTATTTACAAACACAAAGACTCATGTGCATACTGTACAGTGTAAATAAATGAAAAATAACCTATTATATATAAATGTTTTTGATTGTGTCAGACAAATGATATGTTATTTAATCCAAGGTTTATTATTTCTTGCAAAAGCTTGAAAGAAAAATGTATTTACTTAAAAGTGCATAAAAGCCCATTTCTGCAAAAATGCTGGATTATTTTCAACCCAGCGTTGGATTTATTGATTAAATATTTAAAATATCTTACATACATACATACATACATACATACATAGATAAAATACTTTTATAATAATAATTAGTATAAAATTATATATACATTCATATAAATTATTGATTATAATTTAATATAAAATCAAGACATTTATACACTATATTCAACTAATATTTACAGCATAATATATGTAAACATGTATTTACAAAACATCATAGTATTGGATGATAATATTATGTGTACTTAAAAAAAGAAAGAGAGAGAGTGATACCTGTTTTTTATTAATAAATAAATAATAATATCATAATTAGTAATACTTTTAAAATAATAATTATTATAAAAATATATATACATTTATGTAAATTGTTGATTACAATTTATATAAAATCAAGACATTTATACACTACATTCAACTAATATTTACAGCATATATTAATAAATCATCATAGCATTGGATGATAATATTATGGTACTTAAAAAGAAAGAGAGAGAGCGATGCCTGTTTTTATTAATAAATTAATAATAATATAATAATTATTAATACTTTTAAAATAATAATTAGTATAAAAATATATATACATTTATGTAAATTATTGATTACAATTTATATAAAATCAAGACATTTATACACTATAATCAACTAATATTTACAGCATATATTAATAAATCATCATAGCATTGGATGATAATATTATGGTACTTAAAAAGAAAGAGAGAGAGATACCTGTTTTTATTAATAAATTAACAATAATACAAGAATTATTAATACTTCTATAATAACAATTAGTATAAAATGATATATACTTTTATATAAATTATTGATTATAATTGATTTAAAATTAAGACATTTATACACTATATTCAACTAATATTTACAGTATTAACAAATCATCATAGTATTAGATGATAATACTTAAAATATTGCATGATAGTGAAAGATAATAATAAAATGCCATATTGCAATAACATGGTTTATGAAGAAAGCATGATGTTACCAAAGTGTTGTATCATTTATATTTATGCATTTGGCAGAAGCTTTAATTTAAAGCGACTTGCAGTATATTATTAGCTATACATTTGATCAGTACACTATAAAAAAATTCAGTAGAAATTACAATGTTATTGCAGCTGGTTGCCGGTAATTTACCGTAGATTTACATTTATGTTATTTACTGGCAAGAGTTTGTTCAAAGTTAAATACATTTTAAATATCAACAAGTCTTTATCTTTACAGAACAAAACCATACAATAACAGCCTCATGCAAAGCATTCTGGGAACCAGAAATCATCGTCAACCTTTTTCTGTTTTTTGCTTCAGATTTTGTTTCCCAGAATGTTTTGCCTGATGCTGCCTTTCTAGTTTTACTCTGTAAAAACAAAGACCTGTAAATGTTTAATGTTCATTCAACTTTGAACAAAATGTTGACAGCAAAAAACATAAATTCAAATCTACGGCAAGTTACCGGCAACCCAGCTGCAAATTTCTACTGATTTTTTTACAGTATCGAACATATGACATTCGCGCTGCAAGCACAACTCCCTACTAGTCAGGATGCAAGAACACTATATATCTTTTTTACACAAAAAAATGTTGGAGGTAGTGTTTTGTAAGTAAAAGATATCATTTGATCATATAACAGACTATATTGTAAGTGTCAGTAGCTGTCCCACATTTTAGATCATTTCTTTCCAATCCCACATGCTCTCTAACATGACAGTATCCTCTCCAAGACTCTAAACACCCACCGGAGATATAACCTCATCTCTGAATGCACTCAGAACCGCAGTCACTGATGTTCACGTGCTTGAGTTTTCAGTCAACACAGATGCAGTGCTGTTGTAAATGAGCTCTTGAGTGCATGATGAAGTGGGCGAGAGCAGCGGGCAACTCGTGCTTACAGCGTTTGTTGTTTGCTTGTTGCTTGGTTACCTGTTGAACATCGAGCATCGTTATTGGCCCACTCAGACCTACATAATGCTCATGGATAGCCTTGAAAACAATCAAAAGAGGGATATCATCTGAAGTCATGACAGTCAATGCACTGCGGGAGTTACGGTAAAGTTGTTGTTTGGAGAAATTGACAGAAGTTATGACTCACCTCTGGACTTCAGTAGTTATTTTATATGCAAGTGTCATGCATCACCCTGACCTCCAAATCTAAAGGCCATCTTCACGAGGTTGCTAGGTAGCAAGATAAGAAAGAAGTGTAAAGAGATGACATTGAAAATAGTGGAAGCAAATGAAAGAGGTAGCATGTAGCAGGCAGTAGTGTATGGGATGTACCTGATTTTACGAGGCTCTGTGATATAATTATAGGATTGAATTATATTAAAGCAACACCAAAGAGATTTTTACCTTAAAATAACGTTTCCAAAAAAGTTTTAGTCGTTCATCCACTCGAAACAGGGGGAACGGCACTTTCACATTCGCTTTGCAGCCCTCTATCGTCCAAAACCGCACTAAAGAAGCTTCCAACCATCGGGTCGCGGTCTAGTAGTTCGAGTAAAAACTACAAAAACTTGCTTTACGACAGACCTACAATCCAATCAGAGCCAGCTTTGCTACAGTAGGCTAAATTATTTACGACAGTGGTAATAGACAATTCCGCTTCCAACCTGTAGGGGGAGCAAAAAACTCTTTAGTGTTGCTTTAAATTTGCTTATCTAAAGTAGTTTATATGATATATAGAAGCTCAAATTCATATACGTTGTCAAAAGAAATGGTCTCTAGTAGGGGTGGCACGGTTCATGAAAAAAATCCGAACCGTTCGGTTCGCTTGTCTCGGTTCGGAGCGCGTGTGTGTCGTACGGTTCAACGGTTCATGGCATGCGCAATGTATGTAGCCTCGTGCCCTGTATGTGACCTCAGATTGCGTGTTCCCCTTTCGCGAATAACGCAAAAGAAGAGGTGACTGGTGTGGAGAGTGAGTGCTGCCGGTCATGTTACGTGTAGAAATGGCAAGAGGGAGAGAAAAAGAAGTCTGCCCGCAGTTGGAGCATGCGCCAGCGTCGTATAAGTTTGGTGTGTGGAAACATTTTTTATTTCATGTTACCTATGATGACAGCGGAAATAAAACAATAGATACAGCCACACGCGACAGCCTTCTCTCCGACCATTTATCTAATCTGAGGTAATGAACACTCTTTTACGTCTTTTCGTGTTCAGCGCTATTTTTAGCCTTTCGTTGATAAAACGAAAGCGGCTGATTTCCGCGTAGTTTCATTTTGCTTGTGTGTGAAAGTCGCGCGATCTTATTTCATAAACTGCCCCTTAAAGTAATCAGGACAGAAATGGTCAAAAGTGGACAAAAGAGACGGATTTAAATATTACAGGTGTAAACGTTATGTTTCTCTCTCGTTCACATATTCTCTCTGCAGTATTTAAGCAGCCTCTCAGTGATAAATCTTAAAGCTACACTGAAGTTGGCATTTTGATAAATGCAAGTTATCTTTGTGTGCTAAAAATGCACACAAAGTTCATGTAGATGGCAATACACATTCTCTTTTTTGCCAAATAAATGAAAAGCATGTTGAAATCATCAATGTCTTCCCTCTTGCTGTGTCAAAATCTCACCTGGCTTTCCTCAGGGATGGTCCCAATAATGTGCTTAAAGTCAAATTCAGTTTGTGCATGATTATATGATATAATTTTTTTTAATACTGTATCCTAAATTATGGATAATTAATACATGAATAAGATAATACATTTCTGGAGTGTTAAAAAAAATAACAACAAGAACCGTACTGAACCGAGAACTGTGACCATAGAACCGTGATACGAACCGAACCGAGGGTTTTGTGAACCGTGCCACCCCTAGTCTCTAGCTGTCACTGTGGTGGTAGAAAGTACACCTTTAATCTTAAAGAGATCATAATACTACATCAGAGGTACTGTACATATTGGTACCCAATGTACTGCCAGTCTCATTCAGATATTTACTAACATGGTTGAGACTTGAAATCAAAAGCAATAAAATATTACTAAAATTAACTAAATTGGGCAACATAACATCACCTTCTGTATCAGTGAAAACACCGCCACCATTATATAGGAATATTGGAAAATACCAAATTCCCTTTAGAGAAGTCACTTCACTATTGGCCATGTTTGCAATGCCTCCAGGCAGTTATTTCAGTCATGCAAGACTAAAGTCGTATCTACTTGAATGGGGAAACAGATATTGCTAAAATCACAATTAAACAACATATTTCTGACCAACAATTAAACCTGACATATACTGTACCATAACATTTGTCAAAAGTTTTCAGCCCTTTTCAGTATCTATATTCGCAATTATAGAGGGCCAGTGGCACATATGGTTGGGGTAAAACAGGATCAAATCGTTTGTAAAGAACATCTCACTTTTTGAAATGTGTTCTTGAACCCCTCCATAAAGGTTAAAAGATTGATCATGAAGACAAGATTGAACATTTATTAGTAGTGTTAATGCAGTGCTTACTTTAAGTTGTTTTCTGATAAAAAGAGTAAAACTTGCATATTTTAAGGGTAGGAAAGCTGTCGTGCCAGATGTTAGTGACAAGATTTGTTTTGTTTTTCCTATACCTGCTAGCAGTGGGGCAGGAATTATAGCTCTACCACACATTAAGTCATACTATACACAGACGGTTCATGCAGAGCCGATCTCTTTGACAGAAATGTGCAGTTATATTCTCAGGCACTCCTTTGATCCAGGCATCTACAGTAGTAAAGTGCAGATAATGCTTTTTCTCAAAACTGTACTTTAAATAACACTGATCAAAGCTTTAGGCTGTTCAATTTTTATTTTCACTGGAGGGGGTGGGTGAAGGGGTTTAACTAAGAGTTGGTTAAGATGTCATAAAATGACTTCAGAGTACAGATTTGTGTCGTATTAACCCTGCTAAAGCTGTTTGAGGAGAGATTTGTTTGAAGGTGGTATTATTTGATAAAGTGGAAAGCCAACTTGATCTAATGCAAAAAGGTAAGAAATGTGTATGATGTGAATCGTACCAAAAACTATGAAAAAATGTTCCATGCCTAAACCCAACATTACTACACATATGTGTTTAAATTGAAGTATATCAAATTCATAGCGTACAGAAAATTATTGACTCTCTGGTAAACTCAAAGTCAATTATTATCAGTTATTCTATTATCAGTCAGTTATTCTGATCAATTCTGTTCCTCATTAACCACCACACATTCAATAGTGATATTAGACCATTTATACTGGCTACTTCACTAGTGCAACCTTTAATATTTTAAATAATAAAAAGCTAATGACATATTTCATTTAAAATCAGTATTTTGTGTCACACTTATTATGAGTAGCGATATGATTAAAGGTATAGATTACCTAAAAAGGAAAAATCTGTCATCATTTGCATCATTTCTTTGTTCTGCTGAAGAAAAAGTTAAGATATTTTGAAAAATGTTCTGGGGCACCATTCACTTCCATTGTATTATTGTTTTCCTACTATAAAAGCCAATGGTGCCCCAGATCTGCTCGGTTACAAAAATATCTTCATTTGTGTTTAAAGACATTTACAGATTTAAGGGAGAAAACAAGTGTGAGGGTGAATCATTTTTGGGTGAACTATCCCTTTAACTCTTTTCCCACCAGCGTTTTTTTTTTTTTAAGTTGCCAGTCATTTTCTATGATTTTCACCAAAGTTTAATGTCTTCCAGAAAATGTTCTTCTGTAAATATATAAACATACAATATATCAAATTAAAAACCAAACCCTCTGCTTTTAAACAAAAAAAGTTTCATCCTACCTTTATTTGATCTCTTTTATCACCTCTCAAATATGGTTTCTTCAAAAATACTACATTTTGAGCTAAAAGCTGAGATAATTGCATTTTTAAGAGGACTTTTGATAGAGATCAGATTCAGAGCGATGATCAAAACATACACAGAGTTTGAACTGTTTGCCCTAAGGGAATACTTCCGGGTTTTATAAGTTGGGTAGGAGCGCCATCTGGTGGATAATAACGAAAATATGGATTGCCGGAAAAACTCGTCATTGGCAGGGAAGCAATTTCTCTTAATTGACGAGTTATCTCGTCAATGGCGAGGAAAGAGTTAATGGAATGAATGTAAAATACAATAAGTCCATCTTTTTTAAAAAATAAACCTCTTTACCCTTTCTTTCTTGCATTAGCAGGTACATCATCCTTTAATGAACACCATCAGAGTGTATGTCAACCAATTCAACAGCGTTGTACAGTATATAAATGTAAAATAACAATGTTTAAAGAAGCTGATGAGTCTTTAAGTGAATTAAAATGACCCATTTCTCATCGATGGATGAATAGCGATCCAGACAGGAGCAGCGTGACTCGAGGTTCACACTCCTACGCTTCAATACTGAAGTATGTTGGCATATAGATATGCTGAGACACAAGAATAGACTCATGGGCATGAGGATGAACAATACATTAAGATAATATAGACCATACAGCTTTGCTGGCCTCTGTCAAGACCTTCTTCTTTTGTCAGCATAGGTATCATTAAACACCACTGTGCAGTTTCCCAGAAAGCGTATATAAAGATATATTTTTAAAACAATTGTGTTGGTAGTAAAACAATGCAAATGCAAACGGGGCAGAAAAAATGCATTTGAAGTTAAGTCCCTATAATAAAATCTTTGGTTGCATGAGATAAACCTTGACAGGCTGTGCCCCAGACATTTCTGACAAAAGTTGATCCCCTAAACTCACTGAATGATTTACACGCAACCTGATGACATGAGGCTAAACCTTCATAGCAGATGTGCCTCGTTTAATCGAACTAACTTTCTACCTCACCAGCGTCAATCCTGACCACTTTACTCTAGTCATCATGACATCTTCCAATGCGACGTTATGCCGCTTTGAATGACACCAAATTAGATGAAGCATGTCACAGTCAGAGACGCAGGTGTCGCCACACAAAGACTGAGATGAGAAGCTGGTGTGAATGACTCTTTACAACAACCCATATGGGGAAGCAAGCACGTCATCTTCTGCTCAATAGTGCCTGTGCACGCGTCTGTTGTTGCTATATTCCTACAATCTGTCATTTTTAAACGCACACGAATGAAGCAATACATGAGCACAAACCATGATAGATTTTGTGTGTGTGTGTGTGTGTGTGTGTGTGTGTGCGCGCGCGCGTGCGTGTGTGTGTGTGTGTGTGTTATTCTGCGAGCAATCATTCTTTTTCTCACTGTGGCATGACGCAGTCAATAAGTGGATCCAATTAATCGCCATTAAATCAGTCAGATGAATGCTATCATAGTTATGCCTATTAAGCATCTTTTCTTCCTCTATCTCTCTCTTCCTCTCTTCCCATTAAGAGCCCTTAGGCCAGCAGCTGGTCTACAGTTCATATGTTAGACCAATTTGAAAGTCCACACAAGGCAAAACTGGTACCGAGCATCCAAGCACAAACACTGAGGAGGACTTGTGCCAGAAAATAGCCACCTACAGTATATGTAACCTCATTTACTATTCCATACATTAGTCCACTTGAATGAATGGATAAGTGAATGAAAATAAGTGTGTGAATTCGGACATTGGGCACACCGGAAGGGTGTGGGGGCCATTTTGTGTCGATACGTGGGAGTTCGTTTGGCACGTGCCTCAATGGCAGCTTCTAGACGTTGAGTTTACATCGGCATTCAATAATGTCCACTATAATATGAGGTACCAAAATTGTACACTATTTCAGGGCATTTTTCAAGATTCGATCACCTTAACACCTCCCAAACAAACACACCCATGTGGGGGCCAAAGGGGTTGCACCTGGGCTGATATATGTTGGGCACACATGGGCTACCCAACTCGGACTCAGCAAATTTTGTCCTCAGTTTCCATGGTGGCCCCAGATGTGTTAGCCCTTGATGGGCTCCATATAGGGCCAGCTCTCATTTGGTGCATACAGAAGTTTGTCTACATAGGTTAGTGATGGGACCCAGCTGGGTCTTACCTTTGGTTACCTTATAACTCCTAAATACAAACATTACATCTAATCCACTAAAATGCTAAAGGTATTACAGTAAATTAACAGAAATCAGTGGTTCATGCTTTAGTAAAGTGGCCCCCAGATAAGATGCCCATTTGAGCCCACACCCCTGTAACCCATGTGGGCCCCACATAAACGTGTTTGCTTTATTAGAAGCATTATTATAAACACTTTTTATATGAATTAATTCTCTACACTAGAGCACTTTGTTTTTTTAGACTTTGTATTTTCTAGTCCTCAACTCTCTGTACTGCTTAAAAAAACTAGGAGGTTTATTTGCGGAGGTCTCAGGTCAGTGCATCCGAAGAGCAGCGGTGAAAGAAGATCCTCTCTGGGGAAATAACAGTCTAAAGGATTTCTAGACTCTAACACAATGTGAACTGTCTTTCTTACCAATGAAGGCCCAAACAGCGCTTGAAAAGCAAAATTTGTCTTGACAGGGAGAGAACAGACGGTCCATGAGTAACAGCACATATCTCTGACTCATCTACTCGATCTATTAGTCATTATCAAATGATGTCATATTAACAAGATATCATTTTTGGATGAAGGTACATGCACCTACTGTGAAAGAATAATCAAGAAGAAATTGCGTTTTTTTTTTTTTAAGGAAAACATTTTATGATTTTTCTCAATTTAATAGACAGTTTCAATGCAGTTTAAAATTGCAGTTTCAACGCAGTTTCAAAGGGCTCTAAATCTTATCTAGCAAAACGATTATTTTCGTCAAGAAAAATAAAAAACATGCACTGTTAAACCACAACTTCTCGTCTTACACTAGCCATGTGATGCGCCAGCGGGACCTTACATGTTGTGTAATCACGTCGAAAGGTCGTGCGTTACATATGTGAAATGCACATTTGCAGACCATTTTAAACAATAAACTGACACAGAAACATTAATTAGTATCATTCCACATATAATAACATCGGAACGGCAATCTTTCTCCATACTTGTAAACACTGGAGCAGTAGTTTCACATACACCATGCGTGACCTTTTGATGTGATTACGCAATACGTTAGGTCACCCGGCTAGTGCAAGACGAGAAGTTGTGGTTTAAAAGTATTTTTCCTGCCGAAAATGACAATTGTTTTGCTAGATAAGACCCTTAAGGGCTCGTTATAGCCAGGCGTAGGTCCTACGGCGTAGCAGCGACGGCGTAGGTTCCGCGTCGGTTTTCATTTATACTTTTGCGCAAACACACGCGCGACCGCTGGTGGGCTGTATCCACGCGTGTAACCACAGTAGCAGCGCGACCGTCAGAGAAGAAGAAACCGGGCAAGTTAACCCACAAACGAAGAAGAAACAGCAACTTGTTGTGTATAATTTGAGAAGACCAGCAATGATGGAAGTAAATAAACAGCAACTTTTGTTGCAGTTTGAGTTAAATCACTCCTCAACTTGGCTAATCTTTGTTTTCACCGTCACAAACGGAAATACCTGTGACACAGTTTTTTTTACCTGACGGGAGGGGTGGACCAATCACAGCGCTTGCGGTCCGCGTAGAACTGACACGCTGTTCAAAATTTTGCGACGTGCGCGTCGGGCTACGCAGAGCTACGCACAGGCTACGGACTATAAATCGCCCTTTATGCCTTGGTTGGGATCGTTCAGAGCCCTCCAAAGCTCCGTTGAAACTGCAATCCTAAACTGCATTGAAATTGAAACTGTTGAGGTCCAATAAAGTCCACTATATGAAGAAAAATCCTGAAATGTTTCCCTCAAAAAACGTAATTTTTTCTTGACTGAACAAAGAAAGACATCAACATTTTGGATGACATGGAGGGTGAGTAAATTATCGAGATTTTTGAATGAAAGTGTAATATTCCTTTAAGCAAGTATGTTTCAATTAGTGTCCATTTTTTTCAATTGCATTCTTTAAAGAGCTTAAACATATAATGTTTTAACCACACAGATGATATATTGACTTGTGATAAAATACTGCTATTAAGGGCCTATTATGTAGTTTAAGTTTATTTATTTTATTTATGTATTTAATTATTTTTTTATTTCTGTTGTTTCTCCATGTGTTTACTTTTCTAAGAGGCCGTTTACACTTGGCATTAACATGCGTTTTCGTCGATCGGATCACAAGTGGACGACGTTAATGCCAGGTGTAAACGGCGTTCAAAACGTTTTGAGCTCGTCCACTTTCGACCACTTTCAACCACATCCAGATGTAGTCGGAACCACTTTCGATCGGATCGCTTTGGAGTTGCGGAACGCACATGTGGTTGAATGTGTTCGAACAGCCACACGCGACCGCCTTCTCTCCGCCCATTTATCTAATCTTGAGATACTGAACACACTGTTTTACGTCTTTTTTGACTTCTGCCGTGAACATACGGTGAACAGCGCTATTTTTAGCCTTTCATTGATAAAACTAAAGCGGCTGATCTCCGTAGTTTCGTTTTGAAAGCGTGTGAAAGTTGCGCAATTCTATTTCATCAATTGCGCTGAAAATTCAGAGAAAGCTCTTACATACACACGTACAAAACTCTGTGCAGCATGTTACTTTGCTAAACAAGCAGTGGACTCCGACATAATATTAGTTTGCATCCATATAAACTCATAATTACTCCCGCTCGGGTTTGAATGACAGCAGAGAGACTCGCCCACCGTCTTACAGACCACCCCCTCACAGTATTCAGCACAGAAGCGGTCGAAAGTGGACAAAAGAGACGGATTTAAATACCAGGTGTAAACGTAATGTGTCTCTCTCGTCCACTTGTGATCCGATCGATGAAAACACATCTTAATACCAAGTGTAAACAGCCCCTTGAGTCAGGGCCGGCCCGAGGCATAAGCGAACTAAGCAGCCGCTTGGGGCCCCGTGGCCACCAAGGGGGGGCCCCCAATTGCTTATTTTTTTACAATTAAATAACTTAAACAAGTAATATAAATAAATGGATATGTATGAATTAAAGGGGCCGTGAATTGGTCGATTTTATTGCTTTATGACGTTGATTGATGTCTACTTATGCATTTCGCGTTGTTTTTACATTCAAAAACATCAAAAGCAATAAGTAATACGCTATTTTGTAACATGGATTAGTGGCTGTCTTGAGAAATGGTTCGTTTGAAGGGGCGGGCCGCATTGAAGACCTGAACGTAAACGCCCACTGCTATGATTGGACAGCTTCATTCCCCGTCATTACATGTAGGGAAATGTTTTTAAAACATTAATGTGATAAAAATAGCAGCCGAACACAAATATGTTTGAGACACAAAAGATTCTGGGTGCTAAACATGATACACATAAATGACAATACGTATATTAAAGTAGAAACAAAACTCGACGTGACTAAATTACCGTATAAAACACAGTAAGCGTGCATCCGAATCTAAACTGCGGCTAATAAATCCTTATCAATAACTTTGTATATTTCTATTGTGCTTGTGAGGTTGCTTTTACATTCACGTAATGTTAAATACCACAGTTATATGATAAAAAATAAGCTTTGTTGAGTGTTTGACCTTTCAAACGCAACTTGCCTAAGTTACCGTATACAACACAGTAAACGGGCATCAGAATCTAAACTGCGGTTGATAAATCCTTCCTTATAACTAACTTTGTATATTTCTACCTTTAAATTACAGTCGTATTGTTAAGTGTTGTACCTTTATTAATCGTTTAATGTTTTTAGTAAATTAAAACAGTCAACAAACGTATTTAGACACGGATGTTACAACAGGACACATCAAGCAATCTCTTTTAACAAAGCAATAGTGAAACGCAGTAACTTAAATAAAGTAAAATGTCTTACTGTGAATTATACTGCTGTGTCATTGTTGTCAGATCCAATATAAGTGGTGCTTCTGACTGAGTCTCTCTGCAAATCCAGCATCGACTTCTTTACAAATTAATCCATGTCCACAACGTTAACAAACGCTCCCCACACGAGCTGGAACTTCTTCAAAAGCAAACTTTATCCAAGCATATTGCGAATGTTAGGTTCCAAGCCTCCGAATTGAAGTATTTAGCTTCTGTGTTGTTCCCATGGTTGTTCCCACGCGGTTCTTTCAAAACCGAAAAAGCGTTTCCATGGTATCATAACAGATCACCGTGTCAAAATAAAAGTCTCTCAGAAAAAATGTATTTAAAAAGTCATTTTGGTTAAATTTGTCAATCTTTAAAGACATGTTTACTTACTGAGACACACGTGTCACGCGAAGCTGTGGGCGGGGCTACAAAAGTAGACTTGTCCTTTTGGTTATGGGGAGGTGTTTCAATTCTACTTTGACGTCATAGATTTCCGAATTTTAGACTGGAGTTTTTAGCTGGCTTGGTGCCAAAGACGGTTATATTTCAGTAGCACGGACGTTTTCAGTTCTGAAACTTGCAGGATGTTCATTTAAGTATGATGACCTCTTATATAACAAATTATCAAGTTAAAATTGAGTTTTTGATTCACCGCTCCTTTAATGAATACAAATTAATAAAAGAATAATTCAAGACAAAAAAATCTGATTTGCAGACAACTAGCTAGCGTTTGAGACTCATGCGCAATATAGACACCTCGCGTGCATTGACAATTTGCGCCGGTGTGCAAGTGCACGTAACTGTAATAAATGATAAGCCATGTCACAGAAAAGTATGTATCCCTCTGGTGCCGAAAAGAGAAAGAAGAAAAGGACATTGCGGATTAATATGCAAATTTAAATAGGGAAAGTTTATCATTTCACGTGTTTAAAGGGCTTGCAAATGTTAACATTTCAAATGATTTTAAACCATTTAACCCGCAAAAAGGCACTAAAGTAAGAAGCTTTCTGGACACACATGCGTTTGTATGTCTTGATTAATTTAATTTGATTTCTGTACCTAATGCTAATTTTAGCCCTTACTTAATGTGCAACTTTGTTCTTTTAATACATTTTTGTAATTTCTTTATTTTTTAATAAATAAATTGGTGATGGGGCCCCCAAACAAATTCTGCTTAGGGCCCCTAAGATGCTCGGACCGGCACTCCCTTGAGTGCTCTGTTTATAAAAAAAAAGTTTAATAAAAACTTTGGAGAAAAAAACAAGGCATAATTTTTGATTGCAGGGATTCAATAATGATAACGTGCATTATGAAGGTACGAATAAATGTAATATGAGTAAACAAACTGAAACAAAGAGGACTGTTGTATTGGAAGGTAAGCAGTGCGTCTACACCTAAATACTTTTTGTGTGTGTGTGTGTGCGTGTGTGTGTGTGTGTGTGTGTGTGTACCTGGTTATTATCATGTTGTGGGGACCCACAAAGATAGGAATACCAGTATTTTTGTGACCATGTGGGGACATTTTGATGTCCCTTATGAGGAAACAAGCTTATAAATCAAACAGATGGATGTTTCTTGAAAATGTGAAATGGTTTCTGTGATGGTTGGGGACTGGGGAATGGGGTAGGTAAGGGAAATAGATTATACAGTTTGTACAGTATAAAATGCATTACGTCTATGGAATGTCCCTATAAAACATGAAACCAGAATGTGCGTGCGTGTGTGTATCTTGTGTTTTTCTTAGTTTGTGTATGGATTATTCAAGGCTGTGGTTGCCTGCAGGCAAGCGGTTCTGCTCTTTTATTAAAGAGGTGATCTCTAGTGCACATACTGTATGTCCTCGCTTTTCAACAAAAGCTTGCTCACAAAACACGCGCACACACACATACACACACAGACAGTCTTGCTTCCTTGAATTCAAATTCAATCTGGTGTTCATATTTTAGCCTTCTAAAAGACATCCTTTGCTAAATCGAATCTTTCAGCAAGTACAGTTAGATATTTTAAGCCAAACAATATCCATAAGAATAAAAATTGAACTTGTTTGCCCAGATAAGAAAAACAGTGGTAGAGAAAAAGGGACAGTTCACCTTAAACAAAGCTTGTCATCTTTTCTCTTGTCCTCCAATCACAGCGGAGTTGGAGCTCGAGCATGCTCAGAGAGTACCGGAGGTGGAGCCTGTCCAGCCACAGGTAAAACTGAAGGACAGGCAAAAGTTTTTTGAGGAGGCTTTTCAGCAGGACATGGAGCATTACCTTTCCACAGGATACCTGCAGATCACAGAAAGAAGAGGTGAGCTCACCTTCGGCAAGTATAAACAGAAGCTACTTAACAAAATGTTAACATTTATCTCAGTGACAAACACATCTTTTAATAACCTAGAGAAATCTTCTTCAGATGGTATTGTATAAAAAAAGTACTTTGAAAGCGATTCAAGAAATCATAGAGCTTACGAATTTATTATTGGGGTACTTTGATGTCATCCGTCTATCGGTTCTTGCGGCACAGCAGGAAGTCGAACACACCTGTTTTCATTATAAGGACAGGGCTAGGATCAGTCAACAGGTCATATGGAGGTGTGGCTAGAAATTAAGAGGGTGGAGCAAGGTTATAGCCTAAATCACTTGAAATGTTGGGATTAGGGTTAGGTTTGGGGGTAGGGTTAGGATAAAAACAGCCCTCATCTGGTGAGATTTGACGAGATTTTGGCCAGAGCTGTGTCCCTTTTAGACACAACACTGAGGAAAGGATCAGTGTTGTCATTAGTAGGGGTGATATAATCAAATAGGTGGGGATAGTATCAACCAACAGGTCATACGAAGGCATGGGTGGTCATAAAGAGGGTGGGGCTATAAAGGTCATTAGAAATTAGGGCTAACAGGTTAAAATAAGGTGGGGCTAGTCAATAATTTAATTATTAAGCTGGGGGCTAGGATTGAACAGCAGGACATTAAGAAAGCGGGGCAACAATCATCCAAATTGTTTTTGTAAGTCGAGTATTGATCCGTCAGCAGATCTGTAATAGGATGTGGCTATAAACTATTGCAAACTATTGGCTGGTTTGTTAACTACCTTACAGACAGGACTCAGTGTGTGCAGGTGGAGGGTAGCACTTCTAGCTATCTAAAAATATCAAAAGGTGTGCCTCAGGGGTCAGTCCTAGGGCCATTGCTATTCATCCTTTATATTAATAACATTGACCACAATGTGTCTAATGTAAAATTTCATTTTTATCCTGATGACACTGTTCTGTATTCCTCAGCACCCACCATAGATCTTAGTTACAACTTCCTTTTAACATGCTTCAACAAAATCTTTATCAATTAAAACTTGTTCTTAATGCAGCTAAAACTAAAGTCACGATTTTTACAAATACAAAATCTAAATCTAATGTGCCTTCAATCCTCACCTCTCAGGGTACAAAAATTGAATTTGTCTCTAAGATATACAGATATCTCTCTATTTTAATTGTTGAATCACTTTCTTTTAGCCTTCATATTCAGCAGCTAGTAAAAAGATTAAAACTTAAATTAGGGTTTTATTTTAGAATCAAATCCTGCCTCTCGTTTGAATCTAGAAAGAGGCTGGTTAATGCCACTTTTATGTCTGTACTTGACTATGGTGATGTTTTATACATGCATGCTTCGTCAAATAGTTTACATACATGGGACACTGTTTACCATGGAGCTCTAAGGTTTATCACTGGTATAAACAGCTAGCAGGTGCCAATTTATAGGACCGGGACCACTTCTGAACATAGATCGAAGTGGTATTTTCATGTCAATTTCTTCAAAAAGTGACACACAGAGTGGTGTGTATGTGTGTAGTTGTGTTTATACCTCAGTGCTGAGAAAGAGGAGCTAACATCTCTTTCTTTTTGCTGTCCACCTCCCTGTGCCGCTGCGCTCTTATGCAATCTTGAGGTACGCAGTTCACCGCCGTGCTTTCTGATGTCACGCTTACACACGCACACGTGACGGGCATGTCTCACGCCGCAGTCTATGTTTGTGAAGCATGCGCTAAAAACATCTCATGACAGCAAGGTGACGAATCCAGGAAAGTGTCGATTACGATCTGACACAACAAAAATATATATTCGGTGACCGATGTGGTCACAGAGATGGGAACTCCATGTGTCCATTCATCCTGGACTCAAATCCTTGACGTAGCTCAGTGGTCGGGTCGTGAGGTTACAGGAAGTAACGTTGCTTTTCTTTTGGTACGCAGAGACAATAGGAAGCATGTCTTCGATGGAGGTGAACGTGGACATGCTGGAGCAAATGGACCTGATGGATATGTCCGACCACGAGGCTTTGGACGTCTTTCTCAACTCTGGCGGAGAGGACAATAGCGTGGCTTCACCAGTGCTGGGTATGCATGCGCATGAGTCAATATATCTGCCCAGTCCTTGCGTCTTTTTCAATGGATTTCACAGATCACGCTCGGCTGATGACGAAAGTTGCGTCATATAGTGTGGGGCCATTTCCTTATGTTTAAAGAGCTTCATTCGTGCCGAGATGCCATTAAGTTAGGATTGACATTTACTGTGGTCTTCAGCAGAGCACGCTGAGATGACGTCTGTGCTGTTTGATTGGATCTAGAAAGGATAAACAAGTTTTGCTAATTACATTGAGCTTTAGTAAAAGCCGGAGTCTGGATTATACCAGTAAGCAGGACACATCAGGATAGTAGACTAAAACCTCTCTGTCTCTGGCAGACTCTCAACTGATATGGTACATCATAAGTAACTAATATCATTTCTGTATGTAGATGGAAAATCCACTAATGCTTACAGTATGTATGCCACCCAAATAATGCTCCTCCTCTTTTGAAGCGCATGACCCATCTATCACTCGCAGCAGATTCAGCAGAATTTGGTGTTGGCATTGCATAAAGCACTAAGCATTACAGAGCAAACTGAGACAATGATCACATTTCTTCTATTTCCTCTCTGTCTCTTAATAATGCTGGGAACTGTGTTTAATTTTAGGTTTAGCTAATTTTATTTAATTTAAAGGAACAGTATTTAGGATTGTGGCCAAAACTGGTATTGCAATCACAAAACTTGTGGCCAATACACAAAATGACAACATAAACATCAGTTGAGGGCTGCAACTCCACTTTTTAAATGACAATCTCCTGGCCATAACACTGTTGTGAGTGATATAAGTATTTGAAATGAAAATGATTTCTTAATGTCTAGTGACATATCAGAGCCATTTTATGATTAATTGATATACATTTCTTACATACTGTTCCTTTAAATTTAGGTTAAAGGCGGGGTGCATGATTTTTGAAAAAATCTTTGGAAAAGGGAGTCGGGCCGAGTCCCAAAACACACTTGTAGCAAATCAGCGTTTAAAGACACAGAAATGGAAACAGGCAACTTTTCATAGTACTTCTATTAGTAGAACTGCGTCCAATAGGGGGAAACGTAGTCGGCGATCCACTTTATTCTCCTTAAAGACTGGGTTTTACGGCTCGACAGCTTATAAAAACTTATTTCTGGGTTCTTTGGCTTGTTAGCTGTACATATTGTCACACAGCAGCTTTTAGGCATTATTCAGTTTTTTGTTAAAAGCCAGAAATGACAAGGAGGCGGCTTCTCGCAATACAAAATCAATGGAGACGGTTGGATCGCTTTCCCCCCCGGTGGGCGTGGTTTACAAATTTGCATAACTGCGCTCTGTCTCTATTGGGGTAGGGGCGTGTTTGTTTAGGTGATATCTAGGGATGCTCCGATCAGGATTTTTGCAGCCGATACCGATCACCGATTTGTTATCTTCGTGATCGGCCGATACCGATTTGTTTGTTTTTTTTAAGCTGATATGCAAGCTCTTTGATGACTGTACCTGTTAAAATTTTTTCTAGATAAAGTAATACCACAGATGTTGCCTTTGTTATATTACTTGCAGTAATTAGGTATATTATTGTGTTAATAGAGACTCAAATAAATAAGCACAACAAATATCTGCAAAGACATATTTTATATCTCTTTAAACAGGTTTGTCTCCTAAAAGTAATGAAAATAAAACACTTCACAGTTTTTACTGTATGAATTAAATAGACACGTATTCGTATGAAGTATAACAGTTTCTTAGTCAAGAGTAGAGAGATGAATTAGGTTACTGTAGCTTTAAGACGTGAGAGAAATCGCTCGTTCACGTGCACTGATGACAGGCAGCTGTGTGTGGGCGCGGCGGCTGAACGCAGACAAGAGCAGCTGTGAGGAAAATGAAAGTTTAAACGCTCAAAACTTTAAAACGCATGCAAATAATAAACTTTTGGCATAAGGATGCAATTGTCCGCGATAGATATGTGTTGTATACGCTGTTTGATGGGCAAGTGAAGACGCGTCGCGCTGTTGACCGGAGCGCGTCCTCATAGAAAATACACACATCTCTGTAAAGGCAAAAAGAGAAATCCAATTCTGCACGTCGCACATGAGCAACGGGTTATAAAAATGCTTGCACTACGTGAAAAATGTCTCTAATCGCAGCCACATTCAGGATCCTTTTGATGACAAAGCCGATCGATCGGAGCATTCCTAGTGATATCAAATATCAACATTGGCTTTTAGAAATCATGCACCCCGCCTTTAAACATGATAGGTTTAAAGGGATAGTCACCTAAAAATTTAAATGCTGTTTCTTCATTCTGCTTAACACATAATAAGATATTTTATTGTAACCGGACTGTTGACGGTACCCTTTGACTTTCATAGTAGGAAAAACTAATTCTATGAAAGTCAATGGTAATCGCCAACTGCGTGATCAAAATATACAGATTTTATTTACTTCTCATAACAGCTATGTTGTTTTAGTAAAGTTTTAATGTCCATCCATAATTATTTTTCACTTTTTTAAGATACAAACAGAAAATACAGGAAATATATACACAAAATTAAAAACAAAACAATTTTCAGAACTAAATGTCTTCTTCAGACATCAGTCTTTAGTGTGACCTCTCTTGGCACGAAACACATCTTGAGCTTTTTTAAAGAGACTGAAGTCCTGAAGTCATTCGATTAGAAATAGAAATTAGGATTTAATTTTATTTAGGTTTAAGAGATTGAAGTTGAAGAGGAGTTTACCCTAAATACTTGACACTTCAGCTTATACTTTTATACTGTTTTTAATACTACATACACATTTCCTGTATTTTCTGGATGTATTCTAATAAAGAGACTGAGAAATAATTAAATATGATCACTATAACGTTGCAAAAACAACAAATCTAATGGTAGCATGATGCTCTAAGACTTTTTCACAGTACTGTATATCCCATAAGACAAAAAGTTAACAGAATATAAAGTAATTATACTTTATAAACTACCATTTGACTTGAATATATAGTAAAAAAAAAAATGCCCATATTATGCAAAATCCACTTTTATAATGTGTTTACAGTGTGTGAACACAACCATTCTGCAATGAAAAAATACAAACTCTCTCCTTCTTTTTAAACATCATTTAAGTCAAAGCAGCCTCATTAGACATGCTGTCTTGATTCTCTTGTTAATGTGATGTCACACTGATAAAGCCCCGCTAATGCGACTAAAGATGCTATTGTTTCAGACTGTATTCACAGGAATCAGATTTATTTTTAATAAAATGCACTCACTGTTTGTTAGTAAGGAAGTGAGGAGCTGTAACTCATTTGCATTTAAAGGTACACACATGAAAACAGCTCACACCCAAATAGTGGCATTGTGGACATGATATAACAAATGACCTGTGGGATGTTTTGAGCTGAAACTTCACAGACACATTCTGGGCACACCTAAAACGTATATTAACTCTTGTAAAAATAGGCATAATATGTGCCCTTTATTAACACTTTCCCTGCCAGCTTTTAAAAAAAAGTTGCCAGCCAGATCCAACTTTTTTATTTTCACAACATTTTAATGCCTTTCAGAAAATGTTCTCCTTTTAATATATAAACATATAATATATCAAATGTAAGAACAGACCCTATGCTTTCAAAAAAAAAAAAAGGTTTCATCCTACCTTCATTAGTTCTCTTTTTATTACCTGTCAAATATGGGTATTTTTGTGAAGGAGTTTTGATAGAGATCAAATTCAGAGCAATGACCAAAACATACACAAAGTTTTTACTGTTTGCCCTAAAGGGTTGCTTCCAGGTTTTATAAGGTGGGTAAGAGCGCCACCTGGTGGATAATATCGGAAATACGGATTGCCAGAAAAAGCTCGTCATTGGCAGGGAAGCGTTTTCTCTTAATTGACGAATTAACTTATCAATGGCGGGGAAAGAGTTAAAGGGATAGTTCACCCAAAAATAAAAATTCTGTCATCATTTTCTCGCTCTCATGTTGTCACAAACCTGTATAAATTTATTTTTGGGGGGATATTTTGACGAATATTACTAACCAAACCATCCATGAGCCTATTCACTTCCATAGCTGGATAAAAGTATACTATGGAAGTGCATGGTGCTCATGATCGGTTTGGTTACAAACATTCACCCAAAATAACTTCTTTTGCGTTCATCAGAACAAAGAAATGTATACAGGTTTGTAACAACAAAGGGTGAGTAAATGATGACAGACTTTTCATTTTTGGGTGAACTATCCCTTTAATATATATTTACAAATGAAAAGTATCATTTCCACACCTTTATGTAGAGATCATACAGTGTGATGACCATAGACATTATATACGTAGACACCTCGTAGACTGAGCTGCCTATTGGAGCTGACGTATCGCGCGGCCGCCATCTTGGATGGGTCTACAGTGCGCTCCCTTGCATTCATTTCTAATGAGGAATAATCATAACTCCTCTAATTTTTACCGGATTTTCACACGGTTTGAGTTGTTATAAGCGGCAGAGATTTAGTTATGATACAGGACGCTGTCACACATTGAAAAATACTGCTTTCATGCCAAAATACTTTGTATTATGCTCTTTAAGTATGGTATATTGACAAAGAGAGGCAGACACTACTTAAGTATTTTACTTTCTACATGAAAGTACATTTTCAAGTATCTGTATTTTATCAGTGTTTTTCTTTAGAAAACTTATATTCCAAAGCATATTATCATAATTTTTACTCCACTACATTTCATAATTTCAAGTTTTTGGTTTATATTTAAGTAGGCTACATTAAACATCTACTTTTTTACTTTTACTTAAAAAGTACTTAAGTACACAATTTTTATGTAATTTTTACGTAATTAGGTATTTTATGTAATTAGGTATTAAATTAATTTGAATATGAATGAATTGAGAATGAATTGGCTCGGAGAATTTTCATTCCAAATAGCGGCCGCGCTACTGAAGCGCCATCTAGTGGCTGTTGCTAAAAACGAGTTTCCCCTCTTGTTCTTATACTCTTTGCAGAGCTTTGACGACTCTGTCACAACAAAACCCTCCCGTTTTATAGCAACTTCACTGGGAAACCTTCAAATGTGAAGAAAAAACAGCGAGAGATCATGAGAGAGAGTACCAGTTCCTGCTGAACATTGACATAATATTATAAATAATAACGTAAAATAACCAAAATGATTGTTCAATCTTACTTGTGAAATGTAATCCCATGTGATCTGGAATCAATATTGCGCCGGTTAAGCTGCACAAAATACGGCCATAGTATGGCTTTCTTGCCGTTAACTCCCATTGACTCTGGTGCTAGCGTACAGCGAGGAGACCCATCCAATATGGCGCCGACGCTTGATGCGTTCCAGCACGTCATGAGGTGTCTACGTATATAATGTCTAAGGTGATGACTGAACCGCACTTCAATATGAAAACAAAGCCAGCTCACAAGTCAAATACTGCACTGTAAAAATGTTTTAGCTGCCTTAAATGTTTAAGTTTAATTAAAGACATTGGTTAAAAGAAGATACAACGTTCAATATGACTGAACTGGCAACGAAAGTCCCGCCTTCTAATTAAAAGAACCAATCATCAACTGATGATTCTCTGGGGGAGGGACTCTGTACAATCACGTGAGGCGCTTGCCAACCTGTACGCATGCACAGTAGCTGAAACAACTTTGAAAATGTTTATTTTAGCTTAAAAAACAAAAGTTATGGTACAGTTGATGTCTTGTTTAATTGCTGGTTAGAAATATGTTGATTTTAGCACATGATGTCTTTCTCTATTCAAGTTTAGTCTTGCATGAATGAAATCAGTGTAAACTGAAAGCTTGAAACTCTACCCTTGGAATATTTTTTTTATTTGGATGCGTTCATTTTCCAGCTGCCTTATCTATAAAAATACACAACAGCTACAGTACACCTGTGATGCTGTCTATAGTGACTCACTAGATTTTGTAACACAATGCTCCACTCATGCTGTCTTAGTATACCATCACCCCCAAAAATTTGCTTTCCGAGATGATCAGAATGTTTTTTTTTTGTCCCTTTCAGGGCCAGATTTAGAGTCGTTCACTTCTGAGATCACACTTCAGGTGCCCACCCAGGCCGACCTTAGACACAAGCTCGCCTCGCTGTCCTCAACATGCACAGACTCAGTCAGTCAAGACACAGAAGCAGGGGAGGAGGAAGACGACGATGAAGAGGACGAGAGGCAACTGACAGGAAACCATAGCTCTCCGCTGGATTCAGCGCTAACAGAAAATGAACGACAAAATTGTCCGATCAAGAACTGTGAGAGCAGCAGCTCCTCGTGAATATGTGGAGGACGAACGACAGACTGTAACAGGAAGTGATGTAATAATGGATGTGCTATGCACTTGAGTCCAAAGGAAGAGTTTGGAATTGTCTTAACATATGTTTTTGTGCTGTTCAGTGTACGCCTGATCCTGTGCCTGCCCTCCAAATCCATAAATATCTTTTATGCTGTTGGACATTCACTACATACGGCTGATAATGTTGTACATCCATGATGATTTTAGCCTCAGTACCATTGTTGTCATGTGAACAGAGATATAAATCGATCCATTTTTACCTTTTTCTCTCAATAGCTTCAGATAAAAGAGATATATCATTGGTGTATTCAAAACAGATGTGTATGCCGCGAGCTACATCTCTCTCATGTATTAAATCAATAATGCTTTACTGGCTTCAGGCTTACCCGAGTGAGATTATGATGATTAGGATCAATTTCTCGATTAGGCTTTGGGCCATATTTCAATATTCAACACCAGATTCAATAAAAAAAAGATAAAAAGCAGGTTGAAAAAGTATTGACCATTCAGCTTGAATGTCTGGATTTCATTGTATAATGAAAACAAGCATTGACAGCTATACTGCCCTACAAAGCGAAAGCGCAGTAACTACGCATTTGGTCAAAATTGAGTTAAGGGTTAAAATGGGCTTTGTGAGATCTGTTGTGTCTTGTGACAAAGTCTCCTGGTTAAATTTTGTCCCATTTCAGAGAAATGTGTGTGCCAAAATTGCAGTAACATGTTTGACTGGCTCGTGTAAAAAATTTAAAGCCATTTTTCTCAGTTTCAGTGTTTGCGTAGATACTGCACTTAGCCTTTGGAGGGCAGTATAAACAAATGATGCTAGACTTGCTAGAACTAATTTCACTTTTGGCAACTGCTTTCATTTTTCAATTTGAAACAGAAAAAGTTAAATGACTTTGCACTTTTATTCTGAAAAGATTTTTAAAATTCATGTTTAATACTTTCTTCCATCACTGTAATTTTTTCAGATTTTTATTGTGTGTCAGAAAGTAAAATATAACATCATCTACAGTAATAGTAGCAGATTACTAATTGGTAAAATATTAAAACAAGATAAACACATAACTTGTGCACCTCTGTTAAAATGCTAAGATGCTACAGAGGGTTGATATGTTTATTTTTATTTTACTTTTAACTTTGCCTGCTCATTTTATTATGTGTTGTTCAAACATTTAATATTATTTTTCATTTAAAATCAAAATAAACCTCAATCTTTTGGTCGAATCAGTAATTTATATACAGTAAAAGCATACACTAAAAAAACTGCTGGGTTATTTTCAACCCAGCGTTGGGTCAAAAAAGGGACAAACCAACCTGTTGGGTTGTTTTAACTCAGTGTACACTGCAATAAATGATTTTTAAAGAAAAAAATTCTTAAATTAAGATGCTTTTTCTTGATGAGCAAAACGACCCAAGAAAATAAGTCTAGTTTATCAAATTTAAGTGATTTTGTGCATAAATCAAGCAAAAAAAAATTTTGCTAATGGGGTAAGCATACTTTTCTTGAAATGTTCTTGAATTTAGTGTTTAAGAAAAATGTTCGGGATTTTTTTGCTTTCCCCATTGGCAGATTTTTTTGCTTGTTTATGCACAGAATCACTTAAATTTGATAGTTTTGGGGCCTCATTTATAAAGCATGCGTCCGCACAGATTTGATCGTAAAGTGTGCGTACGCAAAAATCCACGGCAAAGTTCTTATTTATAATCTTTGACGTGGAAAAGTGCTTAGTGCCACGTCAGGGTCTGAGCAGACGTACGCACTTTTGCTTATCCGATTGCTTCAGGTTTTTGGAAATAAAAGCCATACTTGCTGTTTGAAATTGGGTTTAAACATTGACAAGAGCTCTTTTATGTCTATGACATTAATTAGGCATCGTTTAAAGGCGGAGATCTGAAACTGCTGGGCTGCGCGCACAAATTCAAGTTCATTTGCGATTTATAGATTTGAAAGGGGTACGCGCGTTTTCTGCGCATACGTTCGGTTTATGAATCACACGTACGCATTTTGATAAATGATCGTAAGATTAAATGTAGGATGCTTTTTACGCAGCATTTTATAGGTGAGGCCCCAGGTCTAAAAACTGGACTTGTTTTCTTGGGTCGTTTTGCTCACCGGGAGGGGGCGTCTTAATTTAAGAATTTTTAGACATTTTTACTGAAAACAAGACAAACATATTAAGAAAATGTTTTCTTGAAAATAATTTTTTGCAGTGTAGGGTCAAATATTTTCTGGGTTGATAAATATTTCCCAACGACTGAGTTTGTGCCTTTTTGATTGAAACATGGATTGAAACAACCCAGAGTTTTATTATAGTGTGTAGGGTTAAAAAAATTGTACTGAAATTGTAAAAAATCTCTGTCAAGCAATACATGCTGTGGAAATCAGTACCTATATAGTTAATTTTACTGTTAGAAAAAAGTACAAAACCACCTTATCTGTCGTGGGGGTGGTACCCTAAAGGTCCTGCTTTGTACCTTTACAAATAACCTTTACAAAACGTAATACAATGTTGTACCTTTTTGGGTACATGAAATGTACCTTAAGGACCTATTGTGTACCTTTAAAGGCACAATGAAATGTTTTGTACCTCTAACATTTAACTTGTACACAATAGGTCCTTAAAGCAGTGATTCTCAAACTTTTTCGGCATGCGGGCCCTCTTGTGTACAGTGACCCCCACTTGTGCCCTTCATGGCCCGACAAAAAATGTATGACATAAAACATTGTAAAACATACTATTTTCATGAATTAAAACTTATTCAAATATGCAATGTAGTGCTGTTGGTTATATTAGCCTTATTTTTCCTGAGGTTTACTGTAATTACACAGAATTCATGATAAATTAATTTATTTTATAAAATGTCATAAAACTGGGGCCTGCCTTAAATATATGCAGTAGGTGTTTTGGGTAAATTATTGCACACAAAAAGTTACAACATTTCAATGTGTTGTATAGCCATGAAGGTATAAAAATGAACCTTTGAGGGTACCACCCCTGTAAAAAAATACTGTAGAAATGACAGTGTTACTTGCAGCTGGTTGCCGGTAACTTACCGTAGATTTGAATTTTTATTAGATTTAAACATTTACAAGTCTTTGTTTTTACAGAGTAAGACTAAAATAACAGCATCAAGCAAAGCATTCTGGGAAATAAAATCTGAAGCAAAAAACAGAAAAAGATTGATGATAATTTCTGATTCCCAGAATGCTTTGCATGAGGATGTTGTTTTGGTTTTGGTCTGTAAAGACAAGGACTTGTTACACTGCAAAAAAATTATTTTCAAGAAAAAAATTCTTAGTATCTTTGTCTTGTTTTCAGTAAAAAATATCTACAAATTCTTAAATTAAGATGCTTTTCTTGATGAGCAAAACGACCCAAGAAAAAAGTCGTTTTTAGACCAAAAATATAAAATTTAAGGGATTTTGTGCATAAAACAAGCAAGAAAAAAATCTGCCAATGGGGTAAGCAAAAAAATCTTGAACATTTTTCGAAAACACTTAAGAAAAATTCAAGAAAAAATTGCTTTTCCCCCATTTAGATTTTTTTTTCTTGGGTCGTTTTGCTCATCAAGAAAAAGCATCTTAATTTAAGAATTTTTAGATATTTTTACTGAAAACAAGACAAAAATACTAAAATGTAGTTTACTTGAAAATAATTTTTTGCAGTGTAATATTTACTGTTCATATAACTTTGAACAAAATGTTGCCAGTAAAAAACATAAATTGAAATCTACAGTAAGTTACTGGGAACCGGCTGCAGGTGACACTGTCATTTCTATATTTTTTCTTACAGTGTACAGTTTTATACTTTTTTCTGACTACGTATAACAATGGTAGATTCCCTGTAATGTTTAATCACATAGTTAATGAAAGCCCTAATGCTGTTTTTACTCAAAAAGTCAAGCAATCATTACTTAACAATCTTTGTTCATTTAACATATTAACTTGCATAAACTTAAAAATTCAAGTGCAATTAAAATTATCATTATAAAATGCTGTGAGGAAAACCCATAAGCCCTTGCGCCTAAAATGTTGAATGATTTAATATGTTCCAAGAATAACAACAGATGGGACATATAAACAGTTGTCAATACAATTTCTTAAGAGTTTTACACTCTTTGTAGCATTATTGATGTTTTTGTTGTAAATTATAGTTTTTTTTGTGAAGTCACCGTTCATGTGATAAAAGTTTCCCTTGGTATGCATGCACCACATTCAACTTCTTGTATTTCTTTCCACTATAATGAAGTTGATGTGAACAGTGCAGTTTGTTTTGTGGTTCTGTGGAGAATTAAGTTCATTCATTGATTGACAGAGTCAGTCCTGAATACCTTTCATTCATTATGAACACCAAGTGAACTTAATTGTTTAAGTGCAATGTACAAACTTGATGAACTTAAGTTCAGTCTATGTGGACACGAAGTTAAGTGAACTTAAATGTACAAGTTTTTGGGAGACCCATTACTTAATTGAATTGAGGGAATGAGTTTACTCTTTCAAATGAGTTCAGACTCATTAGGGTTTTCATTGTATAAAATGTTAACAAGAATATCTAGTCCCTCTGAATAGGTTAACTTCTGATCTAGGACATGCATTATTATACCATATAAGACCAGTAACGAAGACACAGTCTGACAGTGAATTGTCCATGAGTTTTTATTAAATCTTAAGTACAAATAGAAAAAGTAAAAAATAAAATAAAACTGAATATAACCAACATGAACTCTGTTAAGACGCAGCGCTAATAAATTAACTTTGCCTGACCGTGAGCATCTCTCTCATATTGTAGAAAATAGAAACCAAATAAAAGAAAAACACCAAAAAAAATTCGGAATAAAATACATCGTAAGGCCATAAAAACTTGACAACCACCGTTTTTGTTGAAACCGACTTGGTTTTCATTAAATACGATAGTCCTAAAACAGTTCAGTCTTCTGATCAGAACATCAACCAACAAACTGGATTATAGTATTTCCTTGACAGTCCCCACTGGCAAGCTCAGTGCAACATGAGTAGCTACTACAATGTTGAATTTTCAGTAATGAAAATGTAAAAACCTTTTTTTTTGTCAAAGTATTTTCCCTTTTCTTTAAAAAAGTAAACCTAAAAAATAATTAAAATGGGGGGAATCGCGACTCCGTATCTTAGTCGTCAGTGATGTAAGCAGCACTTCAAATTTATACACATTACCAGAGCGACCCTGTACGCCTCCCACAGCTGAAGAAATTGAAAATATAAGGCTTTTCTTCATCTGACATCACTCTATCCATCCATCTGCTTCTTCTGTCATTCCAACAAAGGCTCAAGTATTAAAGACATTTACAGGATTATGTACAAAAGAGGAGATTTCTCGTAACTTTCTTTAAATCAACATGATACTTCTGCAAAAGGGAAATTAACAGAAAACTTGGACTTGTATTTCACATTTCACAACCCTCTGAATAGTGGCTCTAACTTGATAGCACATCGGAAAAAGAAAAAAAAGCACAAAATATAATAATTACAATAATATAATATAATAATTAATGTTAACTGGTACAGATGAATCCATACGTCCGGAAGAATGGAATGTTGACACGATTGCACATCTAGAAGCGGAAAACCTCCCGGCTTTTCCGCCTTGTGGGATTAGAAGCCTACGGCGGATAGCGCTTCTGTCTTTATTACCTTTACTTACTGCTATACAGTAAAACCAACCAAACAGCACCAAAAATAAATTTATCAGGCACAGTTATGAGAGGAACCCCTCTCACTTTTGGGCTACGGACCACCCTTTAATTCTGCAAAACACCTATTACATCAGGTACAGCCCTACCTGCTGCCATAGCAACCAGTGTTCCCCAAATCCACAGAGAAAAACGAAATGAAATGAAATCCAAATTAAAAAAAGAAAACATACATGAAACCCTAAAACAAGCTAAATTTCAAGTGTTTACCTTCTTTAGAGCTGCGTTTTTCGCAGAGGAGCTGCATGGGGACTGAATTAATTCGAATAATAAAAATAACCAAAAAAAATAAAGCTCCGTCGAGCACCAACGTTAAAAGGAAAAGGGTCGATAAAACAAGGAGAGAAGCACCCATACGTCCCCGAGTTTCACAGTTCAGGTGAGCATGTGTGCAGTCAAAGGGGCCGAAGAAAGATCCAGTCAGAAACACACCTGCCAGTGAAATGCACACCTGGGACCATGTCTTTTAATGCTATCAAACATCTGGAGGATAAAACCAACAAACAAACAAAACAAAACTAGTGCACTAGTGCAAAAAAGGCAGCCTGTTTTCAACACAGGATATTCTGCTCCGCTATTTGGGTGGCGTCGATACGAAACAGAAATGATATGGAGGGAGAGGAAATTGATTGGTTGACATAGGTGAGGACACGCCTCCCCCACCCACATCTCATGAGACTGCAGCAGTGGCACTTTTGGACAGGTGGTTGGGCAGGTGGGCGAGTGACACCTCCACAGCAGCTCGCTTGCGGGGACGGCCCTTGCCGTTGCTTTTGATGGGGCTGGAGCCATTGCAGGCGTCTGCCGCGTTTCTCAGCAGGGCTTTTCCACACACCTGATTCACCAAACTGTTGATCTGCTCCTGAGGGATCAGAATATTGTGGTGAAAAGAGTGACATGAGTAAATATTTTATTCCTTCAGCCAGTAACCGAGATGAAGAAAAACACAGTAGAAATGGGGTCATATCATGAGCAATTATAGTTTTTCTTTTTAAAGATCCAGTTAGTGTACTTTAATAAACTTTCAAGGGGTCCTTAAGATGACTTAAAATAGTAACTAAATGAGCATTAATATAAACTGAAACAACACAAGATATTTCAAATATACATCGGTCTAATTATCTCAAGCTCTATTCGGGAGAAATTAAATGTAATTGTGGAAATGGGTGGACTTAAAGTTATAAAGGTTGAGAACCTTCGAGTTAAAGTCCACTCAACAGCTCCCCCTGCAGGTGTGTTTTTGATCCAGCATCTTACCTCATCATAGCGGTACATCATCTTGAGTCCACGACAGCTTTTGTGTTTCTCCACATATTTCAGCGCACACTCCAGACAGAAAACAACGTTTTCAGTCTCCTGCACCACCTACCAAACAAATAAAAAAGCTCAGATCACAGACACAGGAATTTAATCCATTTCTATAGCGCTTTTCACAGTTTTGCATTGTTGCAAAGCAGCATTACAGTAAACACAAGAAAAAACACCCATTTGATTATAAAAATAAGTAAAATACATGGTATTATTGCAAATTGTTATTAGAAGACAAAATGATTCAGTGATTAAATCCGTTAAAAACAATAACAAATCAATTATAGGGAGACTGAAAATTGTGCTTTACAGTACACTAGGCAAGGCAAGTCAAGTTTATTTGCATAGCACATTTCAAAGTGCTTTACATAGAAATAGAAAACAGAAAAAAATCTGTTAAAATAAGAGACACACAATAAAAAGCAAAAATACATGATAATTTAAAATAACAATTTAAAGACAATAAATGTGATTTTAATAAAAACAGTTTAAAATGTGTTTAAAAATCACTGGAGTTAAACGTGCAGTCAGTGTGAAGCAGCACAGTGCTCATTCAGTAAATACAGATGTGTTTTTAATCTAGATTTAATTTTTTATTTTTCTGAATTCTGGTTTTAATAGTTAAATAAAATTTCAGTAACCAAAAGCATACCTTATGAACTG
Organism: Misgurnus anguillicaudatus; assembly: GCF_027580225.2. Taxonomy (NCBI): domain Eukaryota; kingdom Metazoa; phylum Chordata; class Actinopteri; order Cypriniformes; family Cobitidae; genus Misgurnus; species Misgurnus anguillicaudatus. Next base: position 13,574,242 of record NC_073356.2, read on the forward strand.
ATAACAACAAACAAATACAATTTAACATCAATTTATTGAAATTTTAGTTAAAATTACATAAAGCCCAATATTATTTCCAAATTCAGTGTTTTTTGTTTTATTATTTCCAAATTCTGTGTTTTTCGTTTAATTATTCTCAAATTCTGTATTTCCGTTTTATTATTCTCAAAATTCTGGGTTTTTCGTTTTATTATTACCATATTCTGTTTTTCATTACATTATTTCCAAATTCTGTGTTTTCTGTTTTAATATATTTTCAAAATTCTGTGTTTTTCGTTTAATTATTCTCAAATTCTGTGTTTTCCGTTTTATTATTCTCAAATTCTGCGTTTTTCATTTTATTATTCTCAAATTCTGTGTTTTCAGTTTAATTATTCTCAAAATTCCGTGTTTTTCGTTTTATTATTCTCAAAATTCCGTGTTTTTCGTTTTATTATTCTCAAATTCCCTGTTTTTCGTTTTATTATTCTCAAATTCTGTGTTTTCTGTTTTAATATATTTTCGAAATTATGTGTCTTTTTGTTTTATTATTTTAAAAAATCCGTGTTTTCCGTTTTATTATTCTCAAAATTCAGTGTTTTTCGTTTTATTATTCTCAAAGTCGGTGTTTCCGCTTTATTATTCTCAAATTCTGTGTTTTCAGTTTAATTATTCTCAAAATTCCGTGTTTTTCGTTTTATTATTCTCAAAGTCTGTGTTTTCCGCTTTTTTATTCTCAAAGTCTGTGTTTTCCGCTTTGTTATTCTAAAAATTCTGTTTTTCCGTTTTATTATTCAAAAAATCTGTGTTTTTCATTTTATTATTCTCAAATTCTGTGTTTTCCATTTTATTATTCTCAAAATTCTGTATTTTCCATTTTATTATTCTCAAAGTCTGTGTTTTACGCTTTATTATTCTCAAAGTCTGTGTTTTCCGCTTTGTTATTCTAAAAATTCTGTGTTTTTCATTGTATTATTCTCAAATTCTGTGTTTTCTGTTTTAATATATTTTCGAAATTATGTGTTTTTCGTTTTATTATTCTAAAAAATCTGTGTTTTCCGTTTTATTATTCTCAAAATTTAGTGTTTTTCGTTTTATTATTCTCAAAGTCTGTGTTTTCTGCTTTATTATTCTCAGTCTGTGTTTTCCGCTTTGTTATTCTAAAAATTCTGTGTTTTTCATTGTATTATTCTCAAATTCTGTGTTTTCTGTTTTAATATATTTTCGAAATTCAGTGTTTTTCGTTTTATTATTCTCAAAGTCTGTGCTTTCTGCTTTATTATTCTCAGTCTGTGTTTTCCGCTTTGTTATTCTAAAAATTCTGTGTTTTTCATTTTATTATTCTCAAATTCTGTTTTTCCGTTTTATTATAAAAAAATCTGTGTTTTTCATTTTATTATTCTCAAAATTCTGTATTTTCCATTTTATTATTCTCAAAGTCTGTGTTTTACGCTTTATTATTCTCAAAGTCTGTGTTTTCCGCTTTGTTATTCTAAAAATTCTGTGTTTTTCATTGTATTATTCTCAAATTCTGTTTTTCTTTTTTAATAAATTTTCGAAATTATGTGTTTTTCGTTTTATTATTCTAAAAAATCTGTTTTCCGTTTTATTATTCTCAAAATTCAGTGTTTTTCGTTTTATTATTCTCAAAGTCTGTGTTTTCTGCTTTATTCTCAGTCTGTGTTTTCCGCTTTGTTATTCTAAAAATTCTGTGTTTTTCATTGTATTATTCTCAAATTCTGTGTTTTCTGTTTTAATATATTTTCGAAATTCAGTGTTTTTCGTTTTATTATTCTCAAAGTCTGTGCTTTCTGCTTTATTATTCTCAGTCTGTGTTTTCCGCTTTGTTATTCTAAAAATTCTGTGTTTTTCATTTTATTATTCTCAAATTCTGTTTTTCCGTTTTATTATAAAAAAATCTGTGTTTTTCATTTTATTATTCTCAAATTCGGTGTTTTCCATTTTATTATTCTCAAAATTCTGTATTTTCCGTTTTAATTTTTCTGAATTCTGGTTTTAATAGTTAAATAAAATTTCAGTAACCAAAAGCAAATCTTATGAGCTGATAACAATAAACAAATACAATTTAACATCAATTTATTGAAATTTTAAATACAATTACATAAACGCCGATGTATTTTGGCTGTCATATTAACAGCAATATACTACAACCATTCTTTTGACAAGCAAAGGAATCAAAGAAATTTACTTTTCAGGCATCTGTATTAAATGTAAATATATTAGTTATGAAATTATCTGTCAACAACCTGATTTAACATTAGCAATAAATACAAATAAAACACTGCACAGTCCTCAATGAATGAATTAAATGTACAGCTGCAAAAGTTGTTCAGTTAAGAGTAGTGAGTGATTTTCATTTTTGGTGTGTAATGAACATTTCTGACACAGAAAGCAGCGGGCTATAACGTCACTTTAGACCCAAAATAGTTTCAAAATACTGATAAACATCCAGCTGTTTATATTCACTTAAACAAGAAAGAAAACTTCAGTCATCACGCGTGTGTTGACTGCTGGTGCCAATGTATCTGAGGAAAATATACGAGCTATACACGCTGGTAAATATATGTGAAGAGCTTTGCATTGTGCGGTTGTGTGGACGTTCTCGTCTTTCCTGTCAAAGCCCTGCATTAAAACTCTGATGCAGAGGTGTGCGCTATAATATAAACTACAATATTAGGATGTAATTTCATACAGCACATTAGTCTGATACTCACCATAGATAAGTAGCAAAGATGCTGGCACGTTTGGCAGCGTCTCTCCGATGATTCCAAAGCCAGCCATTTGCGCGCTTTCTTTCTGGCGTCGACAGGTGATTGATTGTTGTCATGCGTGCCGTACCGCGCAGAGGAGAGCAGCCCTGCTTCATACAGTTCCTGCCTTTGCTTCATCTCCATGGTCCTGTTGGAGATCATCAGCTCTTATGAGAACCACTCAACTGTTGTTCAGGACGTAGTGATTCGATTTCAAATCAAGATAAAACCAATTCATCTGTTTTTTTCTGTGCTTACCTGAGATCTTTGAGAAGAGAAGAGATTGTATTAAGCAAAAGTCTGTTTTCTCGTTTGGCCTCGGCTGTGGCGATCTGGTAGAGTAACTTCTCCATAGAGAAGGGTTTGGCTATACGTCTGCATTTCAGGTCCTGGAAAAAACAAGTGGAATACATTTATCTATTTAATTCCTCTCCTCCCAAACACTATACAATCTATATAACCCGTGTACAAAGAGCAAATGCGACCGCCTCACCTTAGCAGCCTCGTAGCCCAGGTTCATCCACTGCGGGGTGGCAAAGTGCACAGTCTCAGACACACTGTAACCGCAGCACATCCTGGACACGAACGCTCCGGGAAAGACCACCACAAACTGACCGCTCTGCTGGACGGTACGGTAGACCTTTATCCCTTCGCGACACAGCACCTCTGGAGAAATCTGGGTCATAGAGAGACACACCTTTAATCTTTTAGAATGAGTCTTCTGCAATGACTATAAAATATGTAGGCATGCACAGAGGTTTCAGAGTCTATTATTCAAAGCATTGTATGCTGAAATTGACAAAATATTTAGGATGGGCAGTTGAATTGACTAAAACCATAAAGGTCCAAAGATAACTCTATTAACATTTAAAGTATCTTACCATAATATTCTTCTCCAGCATTTCAAGTCCTGGTGTGCCGTTGGCCTGTAGCAGTGTGTGCACCACTTTATCAAGCTTTGTCTTTTCCTCAGCAGGAATTGAATACCTGTAAGAGGACGGGTACAGAGGTTTCTGTCAGTGTTTGTTTAGATGACACAAGACGAAACGAAACTGTGAAGCAGCTATGTTGTCACGGCAACAGGATGTGGCTTAAATATTGATGAATCAAGCAGACACAAACAGACAGCTGACGCTCATGTGAGCAGAATGCACACTGTGTGTTTCACAGAGTACGGCGCCCTCTAGAGGTAAAGACCGACAATACAGTTAAATACTGAGCAATGACACATCCACAAATATTTAAAATGTGTATAAAAATGAACAAGAAACACTTGCTGTTGCTTTTCTGCCTAATGTTTTTGGTGAACTTGAAAGAAAGAAAGAAGGAAAGAAAGAAAGAAAGAAAGAAAGAAGAGACAACAAACACATTAAAAGGAGAAAGACAGACATATTTAAGCAATATCGCTCGAGTAGGAGTGTGACATAGCTCTATATCATCACGGCTGTGATTAGGCCAGAGGCACGAGGCCGCAGGCAATCACAGCCGTGATGATATAGAGCTATATCACACGACTCCGAGAGCGATATTGCTTTTATACAACAGTTCGACGGCACAAGTTTGAAAAACGAAAACTAGAAACAACAACGAAGTAATTTTAAAAGCCTCTTTGTTTGAGAACTACTTCTTCCGCCACGGATTTGAGGGCGGCCAGAATGACAGGTAAAACTTTCGGCTGCTTTGAATCTCATATTAACTCAATGGACGGATTCGCCGTTTTTAAATATTACAATTTCTTGGTCACAAAGCGTAGTTTTAAGATTAGTACAGTCGAGAATGTATATGTATTATATTTAAATCTACAGTCGATTAGTAAAGATAGCGCCTGTTTGAACGTTTGCTTAGTGAGATTCGGTACGTATGAGAACCAAAGCATGAGCGGACGTCAGTGTTCACAGGAAGAAAGAAAAAGAGAAAATAAATAATGAAAGAAAAAAGAAAGAAAGAAAACAAAGAAAGAACACATATGAAGGAAGGAAGGAAGAAAGAAAGAAAAGAAAGAAAAAAGAAAGAACACAAAGGAAGGAAGAAAAAATAAATAAGAAAAAAGAAAGAAAACAAAGAAAAAACACATAGGAAAGAAGAAAGAAAGAAAGAAAGAAAGAAAAAAGAAAAAGAGAGAAAAGAAAGAAAGAAAGAAAAGAAAGAAAGAAAGAAAGAAAGAAGACCGACAGACAGACAGACAGACAGAGAGAAAGAGAGATATATTATAAAATAATGTTATTACAATGACACACAACCTTTAACTGCCAGCTCAACCAAACGGTTGAGCACATTTTGAGTCCCTATATTTTATTGAGAGGAGTACCTTACTTAACTCAAGCTGATTGAGCCATCTCTACTATTTGTGTAAGATATGTTATGCCAAAAAAATCCACTAGATATCAATGTGTCAATCAACAGCACTTGTCACAACACATCTTGTTATGTGGATGTCAGAGAGAAAAAAAATCACTCCTGCTATGTGAACTGTTCTTGTTGAAATTTTGCAAGTGAAGCATATTTTTTTTGACATATTACACTGTAAGAGCCCTAACTTTACAATTATGTTACTTGGTGCCATGAAATAACTTTTGTATGTTTTTAATAATTTTTCAAAAACATGCTCAACCAAACGGTTGATTTGTCACTTAATGGTAAAAGTAGAAACGCTAGGGTAATGTTTTCAGATCATCCATTTCTGCAGTCAGAGTGTACTACTTGCTATGAAATATACATTTCTAATCATTCACAGCTATGAATATGACACAGCTATTGTTATTTCTTATTGAATATATTGAGATCATTTCTTAAGTTTGTATTTTTGCCACTTCTGGATATTTTTTTGAAATAACTATAATGAATTCATATGATTAATGTATGGAAATCATAATTACTCATTAATTAATCAAAAATGACTTCTTAAATTATGTTTTAAATTGTTTGAAGGATTGTTTGTAACGTTGGCCATGTCACAAAACTTTTTTAAGATGTCAAATAAATCTTTGGTGTCCCCAGAGCACATGATGTTTTAGCTCAAAATACCATATAAATAATTTATTATAGCATGTTAAAATGTGCCGTTTTGGGTGTGTCCTTTAAAATGCAAATTAGCGGATGAAGTGCAAACGCTGATCACAATGATGGTGGTTTGTTGAATTGAAACTTCGTTGCGCTGTGAATTATTTTCTCTCTCTCCCTCTCTGCACTAAATGGCAGTGCTGTGGTTGGAAAGTGCAAATTAAGGGGCGGTATTATTATAATAAGAGCTCCTTCTGACATCACAAGGGGAGACAAATTTCAATTACCTAATTTTTCACATGCTTGCAGAGAATGGTTTACCAAAACTAAGTTACTGGGTTGATCTTTTTCACATTTTCTAGGTTGATAGAAGCACTGGGGACCCAATTATAGCACTTAAACATGGACAAAAATGTTCATGCCATGGCCCCTTTAATTTATCCAAAAAAAGACAAAAAATATGTTGCACTACCACACTTGACAGTGTGTTTCTTAAATCATAAAAGACTAAAATGCCATGTATTACTATTACTATTATTTAAGGTTTTAAATGCAGAAAGTCCTTCTTTTTGTTACTTTTAGTCATTTATATTGCAAAAAACATGAAAACATTTCATTTCCTGTGTTAAAATGAAAACCTGAAATATTTTAAAATGTTATACTTCAATAAATAAAGAAGATTTAATATACAAAACCATTTTATTTTGATTATGTTTGTAAAAAATTAGTATTATAGTTCATATTTTTAATTTCCATAGTATGTGTTTGAATTCCTTTAAGTGACATATCAACCATTTGGTAGAGGCCGATTAAAATAAAATGATGGGATGTGTTGAAAAAATATACATTGAGTGTGTTAACTAGTGACATAAGGAGATAAGAAATGCAAACACATTTTTTTTCAAATGCCTTTTTCTTGGTGTGGCAGTTAAAGGGTTAATTTCCATGTAAATGTATCCACAGTACTTTAGGACAAACACTCACCAAATGCAATCAGCACCAGTGTGTAAGTAATCAATGTATGGAAGGCGGTTTTGGTCTTGTGACCAGCATGAGGTAGAAAAGACCATGCCAATGTTCAACCAGGGAATAGTCACCCCTGTGTGTGAGAGAAAAACAAGAAAAAGAGGAATGATGACAGAGTCAACAAAGAAACTTCATGAATGTGTTTTCTGACACTGGGGACAACAACAACAGTGGACTCACCGGGCACAGCACCAAGATGGCGCAGAATGGATCCAGAGTTATTGGGAAGGACGGTGAGGTTCCATCCATGCCTGCAGAGAGTGACGGAGGGACAAAAAGAAAATATTTTTGGTATCATTAATCATAGTTTCATCATTAATAAGAAGTCTCTTTAATAACAATGAAACGTAATTGAACACAAACAAGAGCAGCACGCACTTGGAGAAGGGTTCAGTCTTGCCCACAGGGAAGCCACTTCCATGCGTATTTGTGTCCACTTTCCCATAATGCACTGCTACATGGCAGTCCCTCTGCTCCACTATCCGCCAGTAATTTTGCTGTGAAGTAAAAAAAGCAGGACAGATGGAGAGAAGCACAGGAAAATATAGAAAACAGTGTCAAGGGATACATTCATAAAATATGCAACATCAAACAAACATGCTCTCTACTAATGATATAATGTAAAAAAATGTCATGTTGGTGTTTGTGTGTGTGTGTGTGTGTGTGTGTGTGTGTGTGTGTGTGTGTGTGTGTGTGTGTGTGTGTGTGTGTGTGTACCTCAACTTCAGCAGCCCCAGGCTCCTTGTTGAAGCACATCATCATAGTATTTCTTGCTATTCTGTAAAAGGTGGTCAAAGATACCGACCTCCCCTGAAATACAAAAACACCACAAACAATAAGAAAATGACTAAATCCCAAAAAAACCCTCCCATTTATTTGAATTAGGAAAGACTGAAACATATAAAAACAAACTTAAATACGGGTCTAAACACAAAACAGTGTTACAGATTTTGTTTATTCCGTCTAAAATAATTATAAATATATTCTTCAATTGTGGCTAGGGGTGTCACAATGATTAAATAACCATCTCATTGTGATGGGACGATTATTTAATCATTAAGACGATTATTTAATCACAATTTCAAATCACCGCAATGATTGCACATCTCTTTAAAAAACACAAGGGGGAGCTCTAGCGTCTGTATAAACAAGACCGTATCAGATGGCGGTCCTTAATTGACAGTGTAACACAATGTAAAGCATTCAATACAATGGAAAACACAGCACTTAAAGAAAACTTTGATAAGCAGTATGAACTGCCAGGTAAAACATACATTTCCAAACAGCAATTCCAATTTAGGGAAGTAAAGGATGCTATTCTTAAATATCTGTAAGGAATTGATTTTTTTGCAGCACTACAGACATGTGGTCAAGTACTAATATGACCTTACACTGAAAAAAATGATTCATTGAATTTAATCAATTTTTCCAAGGTAAGTGGCTGCAATCAATCCATTCAAGCTAAATTTAAACAAAAAGATTAGTAAAGTAAAATAAAATATAAAACTTTTGTTTAAATGTAGCTTAAATAAATTGATTGCAACCACTTACCTTAAAAAATTGATTAAATTCAATGAATCTTTTTTTTCAGTGTAGTAGGATTAGCTACTATTTAAGGCCTGTTCTGGTATAGTCAGTTTATTTTGATTGCATTTTTATTTTCAGTTTTTTGTCAGACACTTTATTGTGTTTATTTCTTTTTTGAAAGATATATTCATTAAATAATTACTTTTAAATGTGTGTTATGTGTGTATTAATATTTACTGACAGGTAAACCATGATTTAGTTTAATAATTACAACAATGTGTGAAAATCTTTCATGAACAAATCAAAAAATGTATGAGAATTAAATGTTAAAGCAATAAAACAGACGATTAATCGTCACAAATTATTAGAATTAACCGTCAGCCAAATTTCATAAGCGTGACAGCCCTAATTGTGGCCCAACTAATGAGCATGCAAAATACAAATGATTGTGACCAACAGATTCAGTCAACCGCCAATGCAATATTTCTTTACCTATACTGATCAAGATCCTTGTATTTTTGGCCTTTAACTTCCCTACTGAAAAAAAACGGCTAAACCAGCCTAAGTTGGTAGGCTGATTGAAGCTGGTCTCCCTGATGTAGCAGGTGGGCTAAAACCAGCTGACCCACCAGCTACTTCCATCATAAATCAGCTAAGATCAGCCAACCTGGTGGGTCAGCTGTTCTTGGGTTGTGGGTCTAAGAAGCTTAAAAGTGGCCAAAATGCTCCTCTTTATAAGTGCTGGGACAATTCTCTATTGAACTAAACTACCTTTTTTATATTGGTATAGTGTATTCAATATTTATGTATTAAAATATTTATTTATTTATTATTTTGCTATATTTATTTTATTTTTTCCTTTCTGTTATATATTTTCTGTAATTGTCTATTACAACAAAGTTTAATAAAGTTTTAATAACATTTTTTGAATTAAATTAAAAACACCCTGTAAGCCAGCTAAAACCAGGCTGGAGACCAGCTACAGCTTAGGCTGGTTTTAAGTACACTGGCTTTAATCATGTGATTTTAAAACAGTGTTTGTGCCTTTAAGAGCATTGTGTCTTCAACAGCATTACCGAATAGATAACTATAAACCTAAAGACAGAAGCCAGATACAGTGCAGCTGTTGTCTGTATGGAGGTAAGCAGCTGACCTTAGATATCACATGACCTATATTCAGACCCACTCTTAGCAGAGAGTTACCTCAGACTATAACACACACACACACAGACACAGACAGACAGACAGACAGACAGACAGACAGACAGACAGACACACACACACACACACACACACACACAGACAGACACAGGGCTGCAGTATGAGGCAGTGAGGTATTTTTATTAGGCTGGTAAAACAGACAGAGTCACCTTCACAGACTAAAACTAAGAGCTCAACCTCAAGTACATGATCTCCCCAGGGCCTAGGACAACCCTTTAACATAACAGTCTGTCTCTCTACCCTCTTATATCCCACCCATATTCACAGGGACACATATTCACAAAGACCCGACCCGAGACAAACCACAGAAAATTAGACCCAAGTCCGACCCAGTGGCAATTGTTTTTAACCCGACTGGACCCGAATGTAAACGGCACCGACATTTGTGCGGTTTGCAGCCATGCACGCACCAGTCAGACAGAAAGAAACCCGGTGACCTCGCAACCAATTTGACCTACTGCTCCCTTTATTTTAATTTGTTTTCTGACGACGGCACACAAAGGTAACCGCTACTTTATGCATACAAAATTGATTGACAGGTCTGGCAAAACAAAAAATAAACCTATAGCCAGCCAGACAATGTCACAAGCGCTCTTGACAAACAGAGGAGGTAGTTTGGGTCATCTTGGGTCCGTTCGGCATTTTAAATTACCCGAGACCCGAGGCCCCTAATATTATACACCCCACCCGTGTATGAGGCACACTTGAAAATTTTAGACCCGAACCTGCTCGGTTGGACCTTGGGTTTTAGATCTAAGTGGACCCTGTACCACAAACCAATCGCAAGTCTCACGGGTATATTTGTAGTAAAAGCAAAAAATACATTGCATGTGACTTTTATTTTAGGAAAAATCATGTATATTAATGAACGATCATGTTTCATGAATAGATTTTGTACATTTCCTACCGTAAATAAATCAAAACTTTATTTTTGTGAGTGGATGCTGCAAAATCAAAAACAGAAACTCGCTCTCATTGGTTTTTATTCAGTCCACAAGGTCATTACAGCGGTAAGCCAATAGAGAGCGCTAAAACAAGCCTTTTCATCAGTAATATGTGCTGTGAAGGTCTACATTTGGACTTTAATGGTGTTTTTTTTTCAATATTTAGATTTTTTTCACCCCCATATTTTCAAATCATTGTATCTTGGCCAAATACTGTCCTATCCTAATAAACCCATCAATGGAAAGAACACTTATTTAACTTTCGGATGACACATAATCTTCATTTAAAAATTTGTACCCTTACCCTTTTGTGGTCCAGGGTCACATTTATGCATTTTTGCAGATGCTTTCATCCAAACCGACTTTAACATGACGGTAAGCTATCAATTTGATACTCAACAATAAGAACAACAAATACATAGCATGCAAGAAATGAGTATTTTACCAAAGGAAAAAACTAAACAGATGCTCATCCTGGCGACTTGCCACGTCAGAAAAGTATACAATCCTCTAAAATGAAGCTTAGATCTGTGATGCGTCACACAAAGCATAAAGACGCATCCATCAACCGCCGGAGAGTCGAGCACACAGCAGTGCTAAAAGCCAAACGCGTCGCAATGAAGCCTCAGAAAAGAGTCATCTCGCTTGATATTCTGGCACGCTGCTTGGCAGCTCAGCGGTGAGCCCTCTCTGCGCTCCCTAAACACTTCATTACCTGAGGAAACGACACATCTGCCAGCCTGACTGACTGAATAAAGTCTGCGAAACCAGTTTGACACAATACTGCTACTTTAGAAAAGAAACTCAATAACGTTAGCTTGCATATGTGCACCTTTAAAGCCATAAATAAGATTTCTCACCTTGTATATACATTTGTGCTGGTCGCTGAGAACACCTTCATCTTCCACCTCATCAGCCTCATCCACCTTTTTCTTTTCCTGAGCAAACAGTCTGCGGCGGCCAACCTGCCGCTGGGCGTCCGGCTCTTTGCCGTGGTTTCGAAAGCCGTTGGGGTGGTTGAGGCCGGTGAGTCCGTTCTTGGGCTCGTAACGGGGAAGAGCAAGGGAGCGCTGGCAGCTATCCGTGTGACCCTCCAGGGGCCCTCGCTTGCGTTCGATAGCCTCTTTTTCTGCCAGCACCTCCTGCTCCAGTCGCCGGTGCTCCTCCGGGGAGAGGAGGTCATATGAAAGCAGGTACTGCAGGTAGGCTTCCTGGAGTTTGGCCAGACGGTCCTGTGCTGATTTGGGAATGCGAAGAAGGTCGGCGAGCCGGCTCCATTTTTTTAAATCCATCACCTGCTGCATTCCGCCCATGTCACACACCAGCTCAGAAAAACGAGCCAGGTCTACTTCACAGCCACCTGTAAGGATAAATGTTAAATGTAAAAACTGTAGGGACAGAATAAATATGAACATATTGTGAAATCGTCTCAAACTGATTGTCCAACCCCTGATCCTACTGTTGTCCCAATCACGTCCTGACTTAAAAAAGTTGCCATTAATAAAAACGACATCTTTAATAGCAAATTGATCCATTTTTTGATAGTTCCTATCATAACTCAACTAAACAGCTGAAACCTCTACGCCATCTGCCGCAGAAAAGTATTGACAGCACCAGAATTGAAATTCATTACATTTCACAGCTCATTAACTCTTTAAATATGGAAGTGGAAAATATTGTGGCATCTTTATTTGTCTATTAAAACATAATACCTGAAGTGTTGCTGGAGAAACTGAGAAGAAGGACAGAAAGACGGCGCACAACAAGGTCAATGGGCAGGACTTTAAATCTCTCGCAGGATTTATTGCAGCGGCCAGGGGCATTCTACAAGGCTCAATAAACATTTATTTCAACCGTATATCCTGACCGGACCTTTAACTGCACACAGGTTTCCAGCCCAAAGCAACGGCTCGATCTGCTTTATTAACCCGTGACAGTAAAGGGGAAATCTGGTGAGATGGGCAAGTGGTGCAAGTTTTCTAACCTTGGCAGACATGCAGCATTCAGACCATTTTACAGCTTAACATGCAAGATGTGTACAAACAAAATGTGTTGCTTTTATATTTATGTTATTTAATTATTTACTTATTTATTCTTAACACTATTGCACCATCTATGGTTATATTCATTAAAGGACCAATTAATCTATATGTTTGGGAAAGGACAATTACTCAAATTAATTACAAATAGTGTGACTGCCGAGTTAAATCTATGCTAGCGTTTGATCGATTATTCATCAAAATCTGTATCTTTGTCCAACACACGCACGCACGCACAGAGCTACTGAACTGCTCTAAGAAACAGCCAATCAAAGCAGAGCTCAAAATTATCATTCATGACCCTTTGAAATAAAGTAATAACAAACCATTTCTTTCTAAGGGCAAATCATAGGGTTGTAAATGGACATGTAAAACTGTCTCTAGATAATGTTTGCACTTAATAAAGCCATATTTAGCAAAGAACAATTTAACATATTATTTCAATGCATTCTTTGGCACCTTTAATTGTTAGCAATCAAATTTCCCTTGATCTTTTGACATATAACAGGTCTTGGTATCATTGAGTACGTTGAGTACATGCACAGAATAAGCGGATAACTACACTGTAAAAAAATCCGTAGAAATTACAATGTTATTGCAGCTGGTTGCCGGTAAATTACTGTAGATTTAAATTTATGTTATTTACTGGCAAGAGTTTGTTTAAAGTTAAATAAATTTTAAATATTAACAAGTTTATCTTTACAGAATAAAACTATACAATAACAGCCTCATGCAAAGCATTCTGGGAAATCATCATCAACCTTTTTCGGTTTTTTGCTTCAGATTTTGTTTCCCAGAATGTTTTGCTTGATGCTGTTTTTCTAGTTCTATTCTGTAAAAACAAAGACTTGTAAATGTTTAATGTTCATTTAACTTTGAACAAAATGTTGACAGTAAAAAACATAAATTTAAATCTACGGCAAGTCACCGGCAACCCAGCTGCAAATTTCTACGGAATTTTTTTACAGTGTATCAAAAATCTGCTTATGCTTAACTGTTTTCATGTGCTTACATGCAAATCAATAAACCGACAATGCAGACAACTGCGTTTACATGAGATTTGGAGATTATTCAAGTTTCTTGCAGGTAGTGACGTCATCGCCTATAGTACATAATAGTCGATCAAAAAGCCGACGGCATATCTGTCTTAAGCTATATTGTTTTATCTCTTTTCATGTCTCCAGAACCTGTAAATATAACTTCAGTTTTTATTTTCGCAGTTTCTCTGCCAACTGCTTTATTAGAGCGGAGACTTTTATGCGTTACTTTGCACTTGCTTACGCGTCTGCCGTTTATCTTTCACGCACATGGACAAAACTGTGAGAAAGCCAGTTAAGGTGTTTACATGCCAAGCGAAATCGCGGTAACGAGCAAAAAAATACCTGTGCCGATCGTTTTTTCTTACGCCGTTTATCGGCTTTATCCCATTAAAGAAAACCGTTTTACGTGTTTACATGACCCCACGTGTTATCAGTTTATTAAGCATAATTGGCGTAAGACTGTGCATGTTAAGGCACTCATTACTACATCCTGCAAGTTTTATAGCTCAACCCCCCCAACAATAACGAAAGCATGTATGTAGCCAAAAATGTAATGTAAAATAGTGTCGTTTAAAAGAATAGTTTTTTACCCAAAAATGAAAATGCAGTTTGCCATAATATTCATATTATTACATTTTAAAAACCACAATTTGTGTGCTTACATAGTGCCAAATGTTCTCAAGGATTTGTAAATCCAGAGGAATTCCTGTTTTAAATAATGCTCGACCCTTGTCTGCCTTGTAATTGTCGCCCTTTAGTGACTTAAAGGGATAGTTCGGCCAAAAATGATATTAAACCCATGATTTACTCACCACAAAGCCGTCCTATATGCGTATGTCCATAATTTTTCAGACAAACACATTTTCAGTTATTTTAGAAAAATGTCTTAGATCTTCCAGCTGCTAAACAGTAAAGTTAAGGGGTCCAGCTCCTATAGGTCCAAAAAATGTGCATATATCCTTCCCCAAAGAAATCCAAACGGCCTCAGGATGATAAATAAAGGTCTTCTGAGGGCAATCCGTGCAGTGTTGTTGTAGAAATATTCACATTTAAAACTTTATAAACTAAAATAACAAGCTTCCGGTAGTGCCGCCATGTTAGACTCCTCTGTATTCAGGAGAGAGTAGCGTAGTGTAGGCACTTGTCTTAGTGACGTATGACAAATTCAGAGGGCGGGGGCACAGAGCAGCAGCAGAGTAACCGCCGTAAACTGTGTACGCCCTTATCTTGAATGCGGACGCTAGTAAGATGGTGGCGTTATCGAAAGCTAGTTATTTTCATTTATAAAGTTTTAAATATGGATATTTCGACAACAAAACTGCACGGATTACCCTCAGAAGGCCTTTGTTTATCATCCTGGAGCCGTGTGGATTTATTTTGTGAAGGATGGATGCACATTTTTTGGACTTGAAGGAGTGGACCCCGTAACTTTACATTTAATTAACTGAAAGATCTAAAACATTTTATAAAATAACTGAAAATGTGTTCGTCTGAAAAAAGATGGACATATGCATCTCGGACGGCTTCGGGGTGAGTAAATCTTGGATTTAATATCATTTATAGTGTCGTTGCAATAGGCTACACGTGTCAAAGCAGTGGTGCCTTATAAACACACAGGTCAAAATAGCAGGGTTTTAAAAGGACTCACCTATAAGAGGCGGCTCATCCATTGAGATGCCCTGAGATTTGAGATGCTTCTTAATGCAGGCCAGTTTCTGAACGTTGGGACCCCAACGTCGGCCCAGTTTGTGGATGCGCTGAACCTGCGTCACAAAGCGCATATCGTCGTTCAGTTTGCATTCTGGCCTCCAGTCAGGAGGTGGCAGCACTCTGCAGAGTCCACACATCTCTGCCCGTTCCCTTACTGAGTCAAGGTACACCAAAGGGTCCTGAAACTCCCTGGAGCTGGGCCTCAAAATGGGCACGTCCCCCAGGGACGCACACCCCACCCTGCTCTTTTCCCGTTCACGTTCCCTCTCCAGCCGCGGTGAGGGCGTGGCCGTAATTTCTGCTGGTCTGAAGGACTTGCTGGCTGAGGTAGTGGATGTGGTCCGGTTAAGGGCGGGGTTAGCGTGAGCCCTCTGCTGAGCATGTCTGATGAACATCAACTTGCCAGCAGAGGCACGTTTGGGCCGTTGACGTGCCGGCTCGGGAGTTGCGGGGTTCTGAGGCATGGCTGGGGAGGCGGGAGCAGCAGGGGGAGAAGGAGGAGGCATGGGACCCGTTTTCTGAGTTGGGGAAGCGGCCATTTCAGTGATATTGTGTGCAATAGTAACGTTGCCAGAGGCCTTAAACTGGCCCAGGGCTCTCTTGCTGCGTGTTTCCAGAGGACTGGTCTGCAATTTCAGTTTCTTAGCGTCAGAAAGAGGTGGTTTGGTTTTAGCCTCATCGCACTCAGTTCCAGCTCCCAAAACGGCGA
Organism: Misgurnus anguillicaudatus; assembly: GCF_027580225.2. Classification (NCBI taxonomy): domain Eukaryota; kingdom Metazoa; phylum Chordata; class Actinopteri; order Cypriniformes; family Cobitidae; genus Misgurnus; species Misgurnus anguillicaudatus. The sequence continues at coordinate 13,590,208 of NC_073356.2, forward strand.
TGGCCGCATCACTCCTGCGCTTGGAGTTCCGCAGACCTTGCCGCACCTTTCGGACATCTTCCTCCACTTCCATGGCACTGTGGCGTCCATTAATCCTGCCGTTAAGCCGGGCACCCGAGCCCACGTTAGTAGCCTTATGCACCCCGTTCGACAATAGCACCTGTTTGCGGGTTTTTGCATTGATACTTTGGGCTTTTCCTGAGTGAGAGAGCTGGGGTCGGCCGTGGCCATTGCTGGTTGGATGATGAGAATGATGGTGGTGGTTGTTGCTGTAAGCACGGAGGCCGGCGGACCCAGCATGCTTGCTGTGGTTGAGTTTGGCTTTCTTCACCAGTTCTCGTTTTGCTTTGGTGTATGTGACGTGGCCCTTGGTCACGGTGGCTGTGTACTTCACAGTTTTGGACGGCAGACGGAAGTCTTTTGACTTTTTGGCACCCACCGATGATGCCCGTGTGAGTCCGTTTACTTTCGGGACCTGTGGAGAACAGAAAAGGAGATGTGTTATTGTGCTACTGTTCAGGTTGTGACTGAATGTTTTTGAAAATTTTGATGCAACTGTATATGATAATAACAATAGACAAGTCTATGAATACTGTACTACATGAATAGCCCTGTGTGACTTTATTCACTAAAATATTAAAATGCAATACGAAATGTATGAAGTGTAGATTTTCTTTAAAACTATTTTTTTGCTCAGTATTTTTGTTTTGTTTTCAGTGCAAATATAAAAAAACTTTAATCAAGTTTTATTTTCTTGATGGGCAAGATTAGTTTTTTCTCTTGTTTTCATAAGAAATATCTAAAAGTTCTTAAATTAAGATGTATTTTTTTGATGAGCAAAAAGACCTAAGAAAAAAGTCTAGTTTTTAGACAAAATTATACAATTTAAATGAATTTGTGCTTAAAACAAGCAAAAGTATCTGCCAATGGGGTGAGAAAAAAATAAGATTTCTTTTTTCTTAAAACTTAATTCAAGCTAAATTTTCTCACCCCATTTGCAGATATTGTTGCTTGTTTTAAGCACAAATTTTTGTCTAAAAACTAGACTTATTTTCTTGGGTCGTTTTGCTCATCAAGAAAATCCATCTTGATTTAAGAACTTTTAGAAATTTTTACGGAAAAGACGACAAAAATTCTAATTAAGAAAGTCATTTTTTGCAGCGTACGTCTAGTTTTTAGACCAAAAATATAAAATTAAAGTGATTTTGTGCAAAAATCTGCCAATGGGCAAAGAAATAAATCTTAAAAGTAAATTTCCTTTTTTCTTAAACATTTACACTTAAAAAAATGATTTCCCCATTGGCAGATTTTTTCTTCTTTTAAGCACAAATTCACTAAAATTTTATATTTTTGATCTAAAAACTAGACTTATTTTCTTAGGTCATTTTGCTTATCAAGAAAATACATCTTGATTTAAGAACTTTTAGATATTTCTACTGAAAACAAGTCAAAAATACTAAGTAAGAAAGTCATTTTTTGCAGCGTAAGTCTAGTTTTTAGACCAAAATATAAAATTAAAGTGAATTTGTGAAAAAAAAAATAATAATAATAATAAATCTGCCAATGGGCTAAGAACATTAAAAAAAATAAGTTTCCTTTTTTTAAAACATTTAATAATAAAAAAATACTTTTTTTATAAATAAGACTTATTTTCTTAGGTGATTTTACTCATCAAGAAAATGCATCTTAATTTAAGCATTTTTAGATATTTGTTCTGAAAACAAGACAAAAAATACTAAGCAAGTCATTTTTTTGCAGTGTAATATCTCTGTATATTTAGTCACAGTGCATGAATCCCACATACAACATTACAGACCACAACAGAGCTCTAAAACCCCAAACCAGAGAAAACAGCAGGGACGGAGTAGAAAGGAGAAAAGCACAAGAGAGCAGAATTGTTTTAATTCAGTGCCAACAGCTGCAAAAAGCCCTTAGAAGTATAGTTTAATCATAAAACGGTATTCAAGGACCAATTCATAGCCTATTTAATGCAGCACAGACCACTAAAGTTCCTCAAATTTGGCTTTAATGCCCCAAATAAAAGGAGTCGTGCTTTCAGCTGATCTGAGGCAGATATACTTCACAGCCGAGCAGATGCGGCTTGGGTTACGCCCGGCCTCTCATTGTTTAACAGCCGCCATGGGAATTGGACTATGCCAGGCTACAAACATTGTCAGACTCAACTTCTCTCCTCACATTGTTTTCTTTGGCCCTGTTTTTTGGCATCACATAAAGGATTTGATTTCTTATTTGCGTGTTCACACAGAGCCAAGAAGAGAAGAGGCAGCCAGAGGGTTTTTAAACTAAAACTTCAGGTGAAATAAAAACCACTTCCTGACATCTAAGGAATCTCACTGGATGGGAGGGATGAGTCCTGACGTTTGGTTTAAAGGCAAGCTTTAATGGAAACAAGGCATTCGGATGTGAACGATGGGCAGCAAAATCCAACCTTCTTAGGGACCAACTAAATTTTGCATCATACTAAAACATTTTTGTTCCGTCCAATCAGGATCTACGTACCTTCATGTCACTCTTAAGCTTGTATCGAAGTTGCTCCTTCATACAATAAATGGGTTTCATACAAAATAAATGCATGTCAAGTTTTACTGCAATTTAAATAAACAAATACGTTGAGAGTTAAAAAAAATATTTTTATTATAAAGGATCCTGATGCCCTTTTCACACATAATGTGTCCCGGGATAATTTGATTTGGGTTCACACTGCCTGTGGTTCATGTGAATTCATTTTAATTTTTGTTTTGACACACTCTTAAATGTCTCCTCCCAATCTCTTTTGCTTTGAAAGCCTCCGAACGCTGTCAATGAGAGGCGTGTCTACGATCATCCAGACCGCGGGGTGATCTTTGGCCCATAACAGAGGACATTGCTGAGAGTCTTTGAAGTGAAACGTTGCCTGCATTGTATTCCTATCAGGTGCAGTCCAACAACAAAGAGAGGCTATTAAAAGATAAGGGGAGTGAAATGTGACCCCTTTCATCAATCGTTTCCCCTCGTCGACACATGAAAAAACAGCAGGAGGGGAAATAAAAGAAAGAGACAGACTCCGGCCCCAGAGGCAGGCATGATGGATGCTCTCTGCAGGTAGAGTAAGCAAATGTAGCGTGATGTCAGCTGCGGCCGTGTCTTTGTAGCCCCCGTCATCGCGCCCGCCCTCTTTAAAAGCAATGCGTCAGTCCTCAACGCGGCACGTCCCGCCCCATCTGTGCGGCTCAGTATGTGATTGTAATGATAATCCCAGTCAGCAAAACGGATGCTGAGTAGAGCTTGTGCAAAGCAATCACGCATCTGTCTCTGCCTGCAATGAGCGCTGCGGCCACTAGGGGGCTCAATGACTCCAGTACACTGCATGCGAGCGCTGCATCATGCTGCCAGCTATTATTTAAGCTGCCTGAAACTCAGCAGGCGGGAATGCAGGTCACTGGCCTGGCCCCAGTGGGCAACCCCTTTTATACCAACGGAAACACGAGTAAGCCAGAGGAAGTAAGAGAGGAAGCGGAGAATGAGACGTGAAAAGGATAGAAAGATGGGATGGATAACGGCTGGATGGCCAGACGTGAGATTAAATCCGTTTCACGAGCAAGAGAGTGACAGAAACAGGAAGGAAGGGAAAACAACAATGGGGAACACACACACAGACAAAACCAGGCCAACTCTCTGAAGTGGATTCTGATCGCACGTGAGCGCAAGGGAGAAGAAATGACATCATGTGTTGCTAGCAGCATGGCAGGAAGATTTAACTGAGAACATCTGCAGCGCCGCAGCACAAGAAGCGCTCTCTTTCAATTGTATCTGAATAGCAAAGCATGTGAGACAAATTAGTAATGGTGTAAATTAATGAGGAATATTATCTGAGCAAGGTTTAACCCCTTCGCTGCTGGTCACAATGTATGTCTATGCAGTGTTTTTAATATACTTTAAAGGGCTCATAGCATGAAAATCTGAGTTTTTCTATGTTTAAGTGCTATAATTGGGTCCCCAGTGCTTCTATCAACCCAGAAAACGTAAAAAGAACAACCCAGTAACTTAGTTTTGGTACGCCATGTGAAGAATTAAGTCATAGATATATACACTAGATGTCGCCTTGGGTTTCTAAGCATGCGTCAAAACTGCCGCCATCTTGGAACAGGGTTCTTGTCATAGGAAGTAGCTAGGTAATGCTGCTATCTCCGCCTGTACTTCGAATTAATGGACGATGCTGGACTTCTGCGCTGCGTATGGATGTTAGGCCTACTAGCACTATGCATTATAGTTAAAAAAAGTAGATTTTCATAATATCAAAACTTTAATTTTTTTCTGGACTCAATGCTTAATACATGTCTGATTGTTTCAACGAACCAAAAGAAAACGTAGAAAATCGCGTTCATGATGATTTATGGTGATTGTATTTCCGTTACACGCTACACTGTTTCAAGATGGCGGCTCTATTTGACGCATTTGGTCCAATGAACTGCCGTAGCCAAGGCGACATCTAGTGTACATATCTATGGGTAGTAGTGCTGGGCGATAATTCGATAAGGATAATTAACCGATATAAACTTTTCCGATAAAACGTTAACGACAGTTCGATAAGTGATTGATAATGTTTACGTAATGTTTACTGTGCATAATGTTGCGCAAGCACTTCCGAATGCGGCACGCGCTCTTGGTTTACAATCACAGTGTCAGTTAGACTTGTAGGAGTGGAGTAAGATAAGGCAAGTTATTAATTTATTAGTAGAGCCCTATGATTTTCACGATGCGGATAACGCGGAATCCAAATGCCCGGAAAGATTTTCCTTTTGTGTAATGTTGGACGCGCAAACAGGGTTCGTCAAAGCCCAGAACACAGCAGACAAAATAGGCCCAGTATACTGCACTTTCTTTCAGCGTCCGCCTTGCACACACACATCCGCGCAGCTTTAAAAGTATATTTACAGGACATTCACAAATTTAGGAAACTGAGAAAAAACACCAGCTCCACCACTGCAGTGAATATACTGTAGTGTGCGCTCCCACAGCAACGTGACACTCTTGACATCCATTTATCAGCGTGTATAGCTTGTATACATATATAACACATGTGTGATCACTGAACTAAGTTTTCTTTCTTGTTTAAGTGAACATAAACAGCTGGGTGTTCCTCAGTATATTAAAACTTAAAGCAATCTGTCTTGGGTCTTAAAGTGACAGTAGCCTACTGCTTTCTGTGTCAGAAATGTGTTGATTTTATAACAAATATATTTACATTTAATACCTGGACATTAAAACAAGATTTAAGTATTTGTATTTGTCATGTTCTAAATAAAAAGTAGTTTTAAAAAAAGTAGTTTTACCATTATTAACTGTCTGGTTTTAACAGTTTTCATTCAGGAGCAAAAATTAAATTAAATTTGAAAGGAATAAAGATTTGTTATTTATCATGATAATTATCGACTGATATGGAAAACATTTCTCTTGATAATTTTTTTGGCCATATCGCCCAGCCCTAATGGGTAGCAAGGCCAATTACAATAATATTGCCCCTTAATCTGCACTATCCAACCACGGCACAGCCATTTAGTGAAGAGAGAAAGAGAGAAAAAAATTATTGACAGCACATTGAATTTCAATTGTCAATCAAAAACGGCAAATTTTTGCTCGGACCTACAAAACGGGAATTTTAACATGCTATAATAAATTATCTGTGGGGTATTTTAAACTTAATCTTTACATAAGCACTCAGGGGACACCAAAGACTCATTTTACATCCTAAAAAAATCTCATACTATGACCCCTTTAAGACAAGCATGTGCAAAGTCATCATTCAACGCCATTGCTAAGTATTTTCTCCATAAACATAGAGAATTTTAACATTTTAAACATGTAACCAGTCATATCAACACAAGTTTGAGTCAAAGATACTATATATGGATGCCACATAGACTCAGCATCTATTTACATATATATCTATGGTCAGAGGTGGTGCAAAAAAGGGGAGGCAGGGTCTATTCATAGATCCACGTATACTAAATGAGGGTGTAGACTTACATTCAAACTCTTTTAAAGCATGAAAAAATGACTGTGACAGTTAAAAATTATCAAGTCTAAGCAGTTTTCGGTGACCTTTTGAACACATACACAATCTGACCGAGTCCTGTGAAACTGCAGATCGCTAAATGTAATAGGCATTCAGCTCGTGCGCTGGGTCACGCTCACACCAAAGCTCTTCAGAAAATTAACACACTTCTGCAAATTGGCTTTTAAAGAGCACCCGCTAGAGACAGACAGAGTCAACAGCAAGTTTTTGAGTACAGTAGACGAGTGGTCGGTCGTGTGTTTACGTGTGTGTCAGTATGATAACAGGCTTTTAACGTTCAGTCAGTCATCGCAGTTAAACATCTGACTCTAACTTGCTTACAGTTGACTTCATTCAAGCAGATAATATTGGGTGCTATCGTACTAAATATTTAGACCCGGCAAACTGTTCTACAGCGCGCGTTTCGTCTGTACATTGTCTCATACGATGACATACCGTAGTTTTACTATGCGTTTTTTAAATAGAGGTTGGTTGCAATTCGCACTGCTAGATGCGGGAAAACATCCACATTACACCTTTAAATTGAGCTAGAACATCAATGCAAAAGAATGGGTGATTTGTCTAATCTTTATTCGCTCTTTGAGGCTCATTGTTCACTAAATGAATTCGTTTTGTGGCAGTCTAAGATGTCAAGGCTCATCGATGCCTGGAGACACCGATGGTTTTTAGTCTGTAAGCTGCAGTGATGTTTGTAATTCCCTTTCTAAGACTTCTGCTTTCAATTAGTTGATGTCATTGTCAGTGCATTGACCTACATTTCCCATGATCCTTTGCTCTAGGGGTGGAAACTCCTGTCATTATTACTCTGTGAGCCAGGAAAGGGAAGACACGGGGGTCGTACCTGCTTGCGGAGTTCCTCTGTGGCTCTTCTGTAGTTGTGGCCGTTGGTGTTGTGGCTCCTTGCCATGGCCGCTGTGTGCTTAAGGGAGATTTCACACCTCTCGCCATGATCTCTGCCAACTGATGACTCTCTGCCTCTGGATCTGGTTGCAAGCTCCTTCTCTTTGTGTACCTTATGACCATTCAATGCTGGGGAAGAGAAACCACAGGCTATTAAAAGCATGACATTATTCCTTATTCACTTTCAAATTAAATTAGATTTTAAATTAGGATTAACTCATTAGGCGCCAGCCATTTTTTGTGATTTTCATAAAAGTTTCACAAAATGCCTTCCAGGAAAATATACTAAAAATATATAAACATACAAATATATCAAATATATTCAAACAAACAATAAACAAACAAACAAAACGTTTCATCCTATCTATATTTTTTCTCTGCTTATAAATTCTTAAAGGGACAACAAGTAGGATTTACCCCATCTAGTGGTGAAATTGTATTTTGCATTCAAACGAATAGTGCTCTCTAGCGCCTCGCTTTCCAAATGCGTGTTGCAACTACGGTAGCCGTTATGTAATCGCTGATCTCCTTGTCCGTTTCAGCTGGTTCGCATGTTCTGAATGAAAACGCATTGTGGAAACGTTGGTAGGTTAGTGCTTTTTGTCCCTCTCTGCTATTATAGTTTATCAATATGGAGAACGACATGGAAACCTCCTTGGACTTACCAGTTCAATGTAAGTAAAAAAAAGGAATTCTAAGCTAACAAAGAAAAGTCAGATCACTGGCAGAGGTCATTCGACACCAACGAGGATATATTTATGAATAAAGACATTGATTTTGACTAATAATACACTTAAAACCCTACTTACTGTCCCTTTAAATATGGGTATTTTTCTTTAAAAATACAATTTGTTTAGCAAAAAGCTGAAAAATTGCATTTTTGTGAAGGAATTTTGTTAGAGATCAGATTCAGAATGATTATCAAAACATACAGTTTAAAATTAGTAAATAACGTTTTGGCTTCAGGTTTTTTTATAAATTGGGTAAGTGTGCCATCTAGTGGATAATCATAAAACATAAAAATTCATCCTAAACACGTTTTTTATGCAAATGTTTTTCTTAAATGACGAGATAACTATTCAGCAGCAGGGATAGAGTTAATATAAGACAATAAAACCAAATACACCCCACAGGAACAGATGCTTTTATGACCTACTTTGTCCTTAAAAGTGAAGCATTTACTTTAACAGTGCCAGCACAGTATGCATTTAGAAGTATGCACTTAAAAGTATGCATTAAGAAGTATGCACTTAAAAGTATGCACTTAAAAGTAGGCAATGTGTATTGAGATCTTGATATCCTCTTGTTCGTGATATAACTTTACAAATATGAGACACTATATTACCCCAGAGATACACAAATCCTAAAAGTCAGAAAGACGCCAAGAGAAAGTAAAAACTTTGTTTAGACAGGCAGCAAAATTCGAATCACTTTAGTTGACGTACTAAATGTGATGTTGACAAAACCTCATGCAAATCATGTTCTTTCAGTTTAAAAAACAATTCAAATCAGATTTTTGGAACGTAGCATCTCTTTCTGGGCTCATACAAAGTGAGAAGTACTGTCTAGATACATAGTATGTAACATTCAGTATGTAGTGAAAATTGAATGATTGAGCAAGTCATTGGTTTTGAACATGGCATATGCATGAATGCATTAAATGTCTGTCGCTTACGTCTCCTGTGTGCCTCGTGAGTTGAGAACCATGACAAGATCTCATGATAGACACGTTTTTTATTTCTCTTGACAGTGCAGACGATAAACACTGGATTTGAAAACCAAATCAGATTTGGGTACAGTGTGAACAGCCTCCCAAATTTCCTGTTGCAGGAAAAACAGCCTAAGCAAGTTGAATCATGTATAGGCCACTTAAACCAATACTTTCATAAGTTTCAAGTGATCTCAGCTTGAACGAGATGTCTGCGAGTTGGCCTTCTCTGGAGATGATGCAGTAAAATTGTCATTTTTGAATCGAGTGTTTGTCTATTATCAGGTGTATGGATGGCTCTAATTAACACATTTTACATCTGCTCTCTCTGTATTTACGACTGTGCACTTTATTTTTACTGCATCAACAAGCATCCGTGCGTGTGAGTGAGGGGGATACGGATGGCCTTTCGCGCTGTAAGCGGACCGCTTGGAACTGCGACCGACAGCTGAACTCAATAAAAGGTGTTTAATTTAGAAATGTAAACATGCCTCTGGGTTACTAAGGTTCAGTGAATGAAAGGTGAAAGAGAGAGACAGACAGACGGGAGACAGACAAAGAAACACAGAGAGAGAGAGGTGGGACACGGGCTTATTTATGAACCAAAACTGTAAGCAAATTAAACAGATGCATAATGCATGACAGAGTACACATTGCATTCTCAGTGTTGCTCATCATCACAGCACAACAAATGTTACTGAGCAAGTATTGACATCTTTATAGTTACTACTTAAAAAAAACTAAAAGAAACGTAAAGATACCTAAAGAAACACATTCCTGAACTTGAGCACAACCTGGAGAAATCAAAATCAATTAAAGGTGACTGAGCGCCAACTGGAAAATAAAACAGAGCTAATATATGCAGCGCTGACTGAACAAGAATAGATGACTTGACTAGACTAGACAGTTGCGAACTTGTGATCTGCTTGTATTGAGCAAAATGAAGGAGAATCGTTTTAAACCTAGAGGGGGAACTCTGCTTTTATAGGGGAACATCTGGCTCTTTAAACCAAAGGGTAATGGGATTAGTGCTGAACTCCAATTTGCATACTTTTAAGTGCATACTATACCGAGTTGTGTAAGACAAGAACAGCGATATATATACAGAGACATATAATGGTTTGATACTCTGTCCGGTTTTTCTATTACATTGGAACATCAAAATTTGATACTGCACCACGGTACCATTGCAAATCGATTTTCTTGTGTAGCGCAAAGAATTATGGGTAAAGGTAGCCATAAAGCACGCAGAGGAAATCCACCAAAAATAATATGCCATTTGGGCATCTTTGATGTACTTTAAATATTCTATGACATGGGATGCATGAAACCTAAACTGGCACACTATATAGAATCAGGACTGTCTAAAGCATGTAGTATAGTACGTGTACGGTAAACGCTTAGCCTTGCAAAATATAATTTATTTGACTCGCACGCACGCATACACCGAAGTTCAACGCATGAGCATGGCGACAAATTGCAATGGTCTACATACTAAATACTCCTGTACGTGCATGCGTACAGTTACAAAATGCTCAACATGTCATCCTCTCATTTGTCTGGAGTGATTACGTATGTGTGTATAGCGTACAGGGACGTGTCGGCTGGTGATACTCGGCACAGCTGTGAGTTGAGACTGCGTAAACACCTTGTTACTAGCATTCCCACTAAAGTGATAATTGGAGTAGAAGATGAACGCATCACGTCTCACTCCAACACAAGATTCCCATCTACATAGTAAATGATCTCCGTCTATACTGACATATTCTCGCATAGACATACTGAGGTAGGCTTTATTTTACATATTTTAAAGGTGCCAAAAAATGCATTGATACAATGTGTTACATTGTTCGCTGATACCTACATAGAAGGTATGTGACTTTATTAAGTGCAAATAGAGATAGTTTATATGTCCTTAGGATTTTTTACAACACTAGGATTCATCTCCAGAATGACCTGGTCTATTGTTACCTTATTTGAAAGGGTCATGAATAATAATGTTGAGCTCTGCACTGATTGGCTGTTTTACAGAGCGGCTCATTTCAGTAGCTGTGTGTGTGTGCAAACAGACCTTATGTTTGAAACTGTATCAGACGAAGTTTGTGTTTTTCCATTGTAACCATAAGTAGAACAGTAAACGCTAGCACATAGCGCTAACTCAGAAGTCAAAACTTTGTTTTTAGCATTGTAACAACATTGTAATTAATTTAATGTAGTTTACATAAAAAAAGAAAACAATTGCGTTTAACGCTCATGATGTGTCATTACCATTGTACAGATCTGTTATCTACATCTAGGTTAATAGGTTTACATTCTACGGCACCTTTAAAGGGATCATATCATGTAAATCAGACTTTTTCCATGTTTAAGTGTATAATTGGGTCCCCAGTGCTTCTGTCAACCTAGAAAATTTGTAAAAGATCAACCCAGTAACTTAGTTTTGGTAAACCATTTTCTGCAAGCATATGAAAAAAATAGGTAATTGAAATTTGGCTCCCCCTGTGATGTCAGAAGGGGATAATACCGCCCCTTAATCTGCACTATCCAACAACGACACTGCCATTTAGTGCAGAGATCAGCTCATTTGCATTTTAAAGGACACACCCAAAAAATGCTATAATAAATTATTTAAATGATATTTTAAGCTAAAACTACACATACATACTCTGGGGACACCAAAGACTTATTTGACATCTTAAAGTTTTGTGAAATGTCCCCTTTCAAACTAATAATAGCACATTTGTGGCCCTTCATGTAAATCCAGACAAAAGTATTTTTGTGATTTACTGTTTTCAACAAAAATCTACACAAAAACAATCTGTAAAAATATATAGCATTGATGTCTTTATTACTGATACTGACTGAGTATGGTCATGTTCAAGATTGAAATCAATGAGTGCAACTGGTGATTGAAATCAATGAGGGCAACTTTGATGCTCTTACTCTCGTAATTAGATTATGAGACTTTAGCCTGGATTTTTCAGACAGGGTCACATTTTTCAAAACTATTAAAATAACAAAAGCATAAACAAATCAAATCTCATATATTAGCTTTTCAAAATAGTCATCCTTTGTCTAGATACACCACTTACCGAATCCATTGATCTTGCTGGACGGTTTGCCCTTCTTGGGTGTAGACTGGCACGATGTGGATGCCACACTGGGTGGTTTCTCTTCCTCAAGCTCATCTTCATCATCCAGATCCTCCTCATCCTGAGAATTTCCAAAGTAGGACATGCTATCGGGTAATGCCGACGAGCCTGAGAGAAAAAGGGAGAGAGTTCTTAAATGAAGCTACAGGCCCAGAACACTTAATGCGGGGAGGAAAATGGGATAAACTCAAGTCTGTGTTTCTATTGCAGTTGTAATCCTCTCAAAATCAGTGGCTTTCCAACCACGGCTAAGATTAAGGATCTTCCCTGCCGTCGGATCGCTCCTCGGGAGCCGGAGGACATTACGCTCTTCATTTTCTGAGTGAACCATCCACACGAAAGACTGATGTGCTGGGTCTCTTTAAGGGAAGCTTTGCTTTAAAACACTCCAGCTGATAACCCACAACATACTGTAAGATTACAACCTCATGTGAAGAAGCCCATAGACTAATGCACGGCACATGAGCATTACTCGGAGACTAAGAGAGCTCTCTACTGTAATAACCATGTCGTATACACAATAAATTAACGAAACAATCCAAGTTAAACGAGTTCGATGAGCCATTTTCAAAACAATCACACTTTAATATTATTGCATATAAAAAGTAATGCAATTAATAAACGAATTCCAAGAAGCTAATGAACTACATTACTTGATAAATCTTTTTTATTATATCTTATGATTATATCGATTAGATATTAATATTATTCTAATAATAATAAACTGAGATGATAAGAAAATTTCACAATTCATTACTTCATGTATTTACCTTATGAACATTCAGTCAATTTCAATAATAGCCATGCGTTAACTTAACAGCAATTTCAAGGTGGTTTGAATCACGTTCATCTCTCAGCATCATGAACCGTACAAGAAACCAAACCTGTGATAGCTACAATATGTGAATATTCCCCATCTCGTACACACAGAAAAGGTGATGCAAGTCAAATGCCTGCTGTCCATTAGCAGCTAAAGATGCCCTCTTCAGGCCCTGGTGTAGTACTCCTGCACTACATCGGGCAACAATTATCATTATCTAGCGTAGTGCTCTGGCACATTCATGAATGAAACATGAGCGAGTCCGCCGCAGCCCTGCCAATGTGCTCTCATTAGATCTCTATTAACATGGAGCACGTGGCTGCGGCGATGTCACCGAATACCCGCTCCGCACACATGCAGCATTCAAAGATGCTTAAGGGCAATGTGACCACATTTATAGTAAGCTATCAAAACAGGCCAACAGTTTAAGGACCACAAATAGTACATTTTCTGAATCAACTTTCCAGGCTTGGAAAAGGAGAAACGACAATGTTAATAAAGCCCATGTGCCCACAGTGGTTTAATCTGTAATTCATGTAGTGACGAGAAAACTTTTTGTGCTTAAAAAGTCTCTGACGTATATTTGCGAAAACGCTGCATGCATGCGTTAAACACTGGCATTTTGAGTCAGCCATAGACATATACATAGATGCATTGATGGGGCATCTATGTATTTTTATATCTATGGCTGTATTTTAAAAAACATGTGTGCTGCTTTCGTAGTTATGCATCGGAGACGACTTGAGTAAGAGCACAAAATGTATAATGTTGCTTAATGAAATAAAGACTAAACCGCTGTAGTCACATGGACAATTGTAACATATTTACTGTCTGGCCTTGAAATGTTAGTATGTTGCGTTGCTGTCTATGGAGGATCAGAAAGCCCTTGGATTTTTCAAAAATATCTTTATTTGTGTTTTGAAGATGAACAAAAAATGTTGCATAGGAAATGACATGAGGGTGAGTAATTAATGACAACATTTTTATTCTGGGGCGAACTAACACTTTAAGGCACCTACACTGAAAAAAGTATTCATTCAATTTACTCAGTTTTTTAAGGTATGTGTTTGAAATCAATTTATTTAAGCTACATTTAAACAAAAGTTTTTTGTTTAGTTTTTCTAATTTTTTGTGTAAATGTAGCTTAAATAAATTGATTGCGACCACTTACCTTAAAAAATTGAGTAAACTGAATTAATCATTTTTTTCAGTGTAATATAAAATGGAACCAAGCATCAAATTAAAAGGTGAAAACAAACAGATCGCAATATACCTGGTAAAGATTAACCAAACAAAACATACATATATTTTATAGTGATATTAGACATGAATGAGGTCCTGTTTTTGTAAAATGTACATTCACAAAATGAGATTTACATTATGCTGGAGCCGTCTCAAATACACACAACCACAGAGAAAAGCATCTTTAAAACAAATCCATCCTGATGACTACTCTACACAGCCAAATAAATCTGACAGGATCAGCTTTTTACCTTGAGTCCAAGCAAATAAACACAAAACCAAACGTGGTAACTCAATGCCAGTTCAGCTAATTAAGAAAATGGCGCTCATTATCATTATCTTGATCTCCCATACTGAGGGCAGAAGGAGGTCAAAGAGCCTTTGACCTTCTATGGGGGATGGAAACCAGTGCCATTATAGGTCAGCTATTTTCTCTTGAGCTCTCAAGTATGTGTTTTGCAGAAATAGGATGCGGTAGTCTTTTCTTTTTTTGCTGAAGTCTAATCTTTTTCAGATGCCTCCCTTGTTTGGGCTCTCCCTGCCACGGTGTTTACAGAGTCGCCCCAGGGAATGCTGGGTAGGGAGTAACGCAGCTATAGCACAAGGGCCATGGATTTAGGGGAGCACAAACTGGATTTATGATCAAAACCATGGACCGTGTATCACGCTCCCTCAGCCTCTTTCTATGGGAGTTGACAGATTTAGATTCAGCTGCAGAGTGAAAGAAAATAAAAACCAGGCCTTCCCCAATCCTCAATTATGTGCGCTCTCATATTCTTTACAGGCTGACACAAATCATAATTAAGGGTGAAAGCGTCCATTTCAATTGTCATGTTTAATTCAAGCACAGACAAAATTACAAGTGAACTTCTACTTTGGGTTGTCTTCTTTGTCC